>NC_138216.1:4340375-4370375 GCF_964194415.1 Vipera berus
CGCTTTACATGGGGGCTGCCCTTGGAAACAATCCAGAAAATTCAACCGGGTCCACAATGCAGCAAAACTTTGCTTCTTTTCTCCTCCTCCTCCTCCTCCTCCTCCTCTCCTCCTCCTCCTCCTCCTCCTCCTTTTGAATATTCATAGCTGTCCTCTGTGGACAACCCCACTTGCACCTTCTTCTCTCCATGTCTAGCACTTTCCCTAGTTCAGCAATAGTATATATCATTTTGTAAACTGCCCAGAGTCACCGGGAGTTGGGCAGCCTATCAATGGATTAAATAAATAATACATGAAGTGATGAAAGGATTCCTTACATTTCTCTCCATCGGCGTCATTGGGCAAATGAAGAAAACATGGATTGCCACCTTACAAGACAAACGTTTTTCTTTCTGAGATGGTTTACCACGTCCCTTTCCGTCTGAGGGCTCAGCTACCTCTTCGACCGTTGCCATGTCTGTGGCATTTCCTCCTGTCTCCCAAGGTCCTTCCCACTCCCAGGCACCATTACATCAGTTGTTTATCTACCAGGTTGACGTATCGCCAGGTTCTGTTAATATGACCTTACGCTAAAAATAGACCTAGTATTCCTGGTTGGTGCTTCCTATCTGGGCTACCTCGAAGGCATATCTATCTATCTTGCAAGTCCGAAAAAAAAATATCTCTTCTCCCCACACCCCACTTTGTAGTCCAAGAAACTAGAGAAAGTCTCTTCCGAGTTGGTTTACCACTTCCCTTTCCTTCTGGGGGCCTCAGCTGCCTCTTATCTGACCGTTATCTAGCCCGTGTCTCTTCCTCCTGTCTCCAAAGTTAATTCTCACACACCGTCCCATTATTAGCATAACATGACCAGGATTAGGGCTGTGACAACCGGCCACAGAATAAAAGGTCCTGGTCTCTTGAAAGCCGTCATAATGAGTAAATCCCTCCCCAAAAATATTTCAATTCCTCTGCTGGAGCTTCAGGCCCTGAACTGCCAGCCTTGCAAACAGAGGAACTGCCCTTTCTCAACCCATCCCAGGCTGAGTCTGCAGCTGGTTAGGTCCCCACTGGAAAAAAAAATTTTGGGGGGGCGGGGGGCAGGCTGCAAGGTAGCGGCACTTGAAGACACATCTGGAAACATCCTCAGAGGGAGAAACTCAACCTGCGCGCCGATCTTCTCCCTCTCTTGCAACGGCAGGGCCAAAGAGCCTTGGTGGAGCAATGGGCTAATGCCTCCTTAAGTAACACCAGCTGCCTGCAATTAGTGCAGGTTGGAGTCCCACCAGGCTCAAGGTTGACTCAGCCTTCCATCCTTCCGAGGTAGGTAAAATGAGGACCCAAGATTGTTGGGGGCAATAAGCTGACTTTGTAATAATGCCGCTTGGGTGTGTGTGAAAGCCCTAACAAGCAGGCATATACATAGAATGAAGGCTACTGCTAAGCTTGTAAGCCGCCCTGAGTCTTCGGAGAAGGGCGGGATATAAATGGAATTTGGAAAAAAAACGTCACCATCGGAGATGGAAAGTTGCTTTTAAAAAATGCATCAGCAGAGGACTTGAGGGCCGCTTGCCCTCATTCATAATTCACCAGCGCTTATGCAGAAAGAAGATTTGACGCAGGGAGGGGTTGCTGGATTGCTTGTTTGCTTGCATACCAGGTAAGCGCATTTGGAGCCCTTTTTTCATTCTCCATCAATATGCGATGATCTCAGGTGAATGTGAGCTCAGAAAGCGCGGCTAAAGTGGGGTTTCTTTCCTCCCTCCCCCCTCCCCCCTCCTCCTCCTCCAATTCTTCTTTTCTCCTCCTCCTCTTCCTCTTCTTCCTCTTCTTTTTTTCTCTTTATTTCTCCTTCTCCTCCATTTTTTCTTTCTTCTCCTGCTTTCTTTTCTCCTCCTCCTCTTCCCTCCTCTTCCTCTTCTCCTTCCTCCTCCCTCCCTCCCTCCCTTCCTTCCCCCTTCCCTTCCTTCCCCCTCCCCTCCATCCCTTCCCTTCATCATTCCTTCCTTCCTTCCTTCCTTCCTTCTTCCTTCCTTCCTTCCTTCCTTCCTCCCTCCCTCCCTCCCCCTCCCTCCCTCCCTTCCTTCCTTCCTTCCTTCCTTCCTTCCCTAAATGAATTTGTCCAGTTACCTTCTTTGTGAATATCCACAGCTGTCCTCTGCAGACAACATCATTTCTACTAGAGCATTTCTGAAACTTGGCCAGGTTAACATGTGTAGACTTCAACTCCCAGAATTCCCCAGGAGAATTGAAGCCCACCCATCTTAAAAGTTCCCTGTCATGTCGGCTGGGGAATTCTGGGAGTTGGAAGTCCACACCCCTTGAAGGTTGAGCGGTCTAGCAGAGAAATGGGCGAACAGAAAAAGCGAAAGAGTCGTTTCATTCCTAAACCATTACCGAATACATTTTCAGCTGCATCACCTCACGTCAGAAACAAGATCACATTTATTGCAAAAAAATGCTAACGCAGGTGTTAACGAGTTTTACACGATCCCTGGAGGTTTGTGTTGCGATTAGCACACTAGATCATGGTTTCTTTCTTTCTTTCTTTCTTTCTTTCTTTCTTTCTTCTTTCTTTCTTTTTCTTTCTTTCTTTCTTTCTTTCTTTCTTCTTTCTTTCTTTCTTTCTTTCTTTCTTTCTTTCTTTCTTTCTTTCTTTCTCTTTCTTTCTTTCTTTCTTTCTTTCTTTCTTTCTTTCTTTCTTTCTTTCTTTCTTTCTTTCTTTCTTTCTCTTTCTCTTTCTTTTTTTTGCCTACATCGGGCCGTTTCTGTCATTACATCCTTTGCAAGTCTGGAAAGTCTTGTCTATTTACGTCAAAGTGAGAGAACACCCAATACTTAACGAGGAAAAGTCGCATCCTAGAAAACCCCCAAAACAAAATCGCTGCTCTTAAGACTCATTTCCCCCTTCTTGACTTTAGAAAGAGTTCAGAGAAGAGCAACAAAGATGATTAGGGGACTGGAGGCTAAAACACATAAGGAACGGTTGCTGGAATTGGGGATGTCCAGTTTAATGAAGAGAAGAACGAGGGGGGACATGATAGCAGTCTTCCAATATTTGAGGGGCTGCCACAAAGTAGAGGGAGTCAAGCTATTCTCCAAAGCGCCGGAAGGCAGGACAAGAAGCAACGGATGGAAACTAACCAAGGAGAGAAGCAACCTAGAACTAAGGAGGAACTTCCTGACAGTGAGAACAATTAACCAGTGGAACAATCTGCCTCCAGAAGCGGTGAATGCTCCAACACTGGAAGTTTTTAAGAAGAGACTGGACTGCCATTTGACTGAAATGGTATAGGGTTTTCCTGTCTGAGCAGGGGGTTGGACTAGATGACCTCCAAGGTCCCTTCCAACAACAACTATTTGTCAAGGCTTTACTATTATTATTATGTTATTAAATCCCACAATTAAAGATGAATATCCCGATTTACTGGACTCTTGGCATCCTCATACAGCATCACAATCTGGTTTGGAAGCATCCCTGCTTCAGACAGGAAGGCGGTGCAGAGTGGTGACGACGGCTGAAAGGATCATTGGCTGTTCCCTCCCTCCCATCCAGGACATAGCACAGAAGCGTTGTTTGAACAGGGTCCGTAAGATTATCTGGGACACTACTCATCCTCTTCACAACCTGTTTTCCTTGTTGCCTTCTGGGAGGAGGGGGCTTCGTGGTATCCGCAGCAGAACATCCAGATTCAGCCATAGTTTCGTTCCATACAGCATTAACCTTGTGAACTCTCAAATTTCCTCCTTTGGTTATGTATTCGAGATGGACAGTATTTAATATTTATTTGTTACGTATAAATATGTAGGGGTGTGGGTCTATACCAGGGGTAGGCAACCTCGGCTCTTTTATGACTCATGGACTTAAACTCCCAGAATTCCTGAGTCAGCTATGTTGACTCAGGAATTCTGGGAGTTGAAGTCCATGAATCATAAAAGAGCCGAGGTTGCCTACCCCTGGTCTATACATATGCTGTATAGAGTATGTTTAGGTGTGTGTCATGTATGTGTTTCCCTTTGAGAGCGGGCAACTAAATTCTGTTTTTGACGTGTGCTGTTGTGTGCCCACAGTAAAAAAAAAATGACAATAAAGATTATCTATCTTATCTCATAACTTTCGGGCTTGCTCTGCTTCACACACACACAGACACGTTGCGGAGACAAACCCATAATCTGGGAAACAATATTATTAATGCTCTGTAAGCTTTAGCCAATGCTTTCTTCACATTCACTCAACCCTCCTAGAAACATGTTACCCATGGGTCCAAAGTCTGGGAAGTAGGTGGCTTTGTAATATATTATTAATACAATAACGATTGTTGTTGTTTTTGTTGTTATGATGATGAGGAGGAGGAGGACGCCTGCATCCAAAGAACGGCAGAAAAATCGGCCTTACTGGCTTTTCAAAAGCCTTGGTAGGTCCTTCAATCACTTCCACCCTTTCTTTATTATTTCAATAAATCCATTGATAAACCTGGCAGGCAGGCAGTCAGGAGGGAGAGGAGATTCCCCAGGAAGAGAAAGACGGCATTGATTCGGAGGCTAATGCAGTTTTGCTCAGCAGATTCCCTCCCCCGCCCCCCAACTGTTCCCCGCACGTATCTGACCGAAACCGTCACTCGCCGCTCTTAATTAGAAGGACCCCTGCAGCTGGAAAGCCATTCAGCTCAGCTGCTGCTGCACCCACCAGGCACGGCTTCAGTTCTCTTTTCATTTTTAAACACAGGCAGTCATTTCATTTAGCGACCGTTCAAAGATACAACGGCACTGGAAAAAAGGGACTTTCCCCCGAAATAAGACCGGGCCATATATTGATTTTGGTTAGGGCTTATTTTCCGGTTAGGGGTTCTATTTGGGGAAATACGGTACTAATACGGTTAAGAGCCTTGGTGGAGCAGTGGGCTAATGCCTCCTTAAGTAACACCAGCTGCCTGCAATTAGTGCAGGTTCGAGTCCCACCAGGCTCAAGGTTGACTCAGCCTTCCATCCTTCCGAGGTAGGTAAAATGAGGACCCAGATTGTTGGGGGCAATTAAGCTGACTTTGTAATAATGCCGCTTGGGGTGTGTGTGAAAGCCCTAATAAGCAGGCATATACATAGAATGAAGGCTACTGCTAAGCTTGTAAGCTGCCCTGAGTCTTCGGAGAAGGGCGGGATATAAATGGAATTAAAATAAATAAAAAATAAATAAAAATAAATGCATCCGTCGGGCTGACGGTCTTAATTGGGGCTTATTTTGGGGGTGGGGCTTATATCACGAGCGTCCTGGGAAAAAAAAATCATGCTAGGGCTTATTTTCCAGTGGGGAAAAACACGGTATTTATGTGCTGAACTCGTAGTGAAGAGCAAGGTTGCCCATTGCATACTGATCTTCGTTATTTAAATGTCAGACAATGTGTCAAAGATAAATTAATACAGTTAGAGTATTGTCCATCTGATGTAAATATTGCAGACCATTTTACGAAGGTACAAAGTGCTGTGAAACACAATGCTAATTGTGAAAGAATGTGCATAAGATTGTAAGAGTTATATATTATTCTACCCAAAGGGGAGAATGTTAGGCATATGGTGCTAGCCTACAATGTTGGGTTGAAAATATATTAACCATAATGCTATGGCTTTAAGTTGTTAATTGGCCAATGGGTGTGTAAGTGTTCTCATGGCCATAAGAGGAAGCTAGGAACGTAGCTTCTCTCTCTCTCTGAATTCACTGATCTCTACTATTACTGTTTTTGCTCTGCTGTTGGTTTACTACTGTTGTAAACCTGAACTGTGTATTGACCTCTGGACCGGTAAGAAGACTTTGTAGTTTGGATTACTCCTTGGACTGTTGCTATTGTGTATGACTTGGACTGTTTATTTTTGACTGTGCATTTTTGTTTTTACACCACCTCAAAGTAAAATACTTTTTGCTTTTAGAACTCAGTGTATTTCTGTGTGTGATTTTTACTGCTCTCAGTGCCCTTCCTTGTCTGTGCAACTCTTTGGTAGCACAAGGAGACCTCTGCACAACAAATTCCTTAACAACCCTTTTGAGAGGCACCATGGAAAAAGGGCGTCTGTACACGCAGGAGGCATCTGGGGGAATTAATGTGACTTAAGATCCTCCTTTTGAGGCAGGTTCAGGCAGGTCAAGTTGGAAAGAGCTCAAATTCCTGCTTCAAAATTTTTTTAAAAAAAGAGAGAGAGAGAAAAACAGCTCTGGGGGCCTTGAGCTGGCGCAGGTTTTTCTGTCGGGATGGTTGGAATCAAGACTCACGAAGGCCAGGTATTTGCCATATCTTTATTGCACTGGGACCACACTGCAAACGAATCCATGGAGAGGAGGGAGGAAAGAAGGAAAGAAGGAAAGAAGGAAAGAAAGAAAGAAAGAAAGAAAGAAAGAAAGAAAGAAAGAAAGAAAGGAAGGAAGGAAGGAAGAAAGGAAGGAAGGAAGGAAGGAAGGGAGGGAGGGAGGGAGGAAAGAAGGAAGGAAGGAAGGAAGGAAGGAAGGAAGGAAGGAAGAAGAGGATGGAAAAAGGAAGGAAGGAAGGAAGGATGAAGGGGATGGAAAAAAGAGAAGGAAGGAAGGAGAATGAGGAAGGAAGGAAGGAAGGAAGGAAGGAAGGAAGGAAGGAAGGAAGGGAGAGAGGGAGGCAGGAAGAAAAGGAAGGAAGCCATAAAAGTCTACAGCCGCTGAAAGCAGCTTCTTGGGTGTTTTTCCCCTTTCATCTGTGTGTTGTTTTTTTTTAAACTTGGATATGTATATATTTACATAAAGGAAAACTATCAAAAGCAGACTTGAGAACAGCAGCTCAGCTCAGCTTCAGCAGTCCAGAAAGAGAAGGAAGAGCTGGCGCTACTTTCGGATGGATAAATAGTACCATTTTTCTGTGGTTGCTTTTTTTTTTTTTTTTGAAACTCTGCCACTCTGTCAAACCGCATTCAAGTATTCTCGGCCGATGCACGAATCGTCCCGCTCCTTTTTTTTTTTTGACTGAGCTGCTGCGCTTCCCCTCAGGGTTAGGGTTTGGGCTTGGCCATAGAGCTGGATCAGTCTTAGAAAGGCTGGGGGGGGTGTGTGGGGAAGAGAGGAAAGTGGGAGACCGTTGGCAGCCACGGGGGGAGCAAGAGAAAAGGAGGGAGATGAGGAGGACGCCTTGAAAGTCGACCCAAGGAACTAAGGTTTCACGGCCACGTGAAGGGAACGTCCAAAGCGTGGCCTTCTCCATTCCGGATCCTTCCTCTCTCCTCCCTTGGTTAAGGAGAATATTGAGAGTTCAGCCTTTCCCGGAAGGTGTGCAAGGGTTTCAAAACGCCCAACTCATTCGCCTCGTTTGCGACGCCCACCATCCCCCCCAAAAAAACCCAAGACTCAGCTCTAGGATAGCTTCACAGCAGCAACCACCTGCGGAGTCTTCTCTGGAACTCTCTAGAAGAACATTTCTTCTGGGTGGTAGACATCCGTCACCCGCTTTCCCTCATCCAAAGGTCGCGTTTTCCATTCTTGTTTTGGTTTTTTGATTTTTTTTTAAGAAAAAAAAAAAGCCCACGACTGTCTCCACTATAAATACAAAATATTAAATAAAGATGGGTTTTCTGTACAAAGGAAAAGAAGGGATGGAATGAGAGGGTTTCTCCAGCCGGAATTTATATTTATATATGTATTTTCCTAATTTGATAGGATTTGTTGGGAAAACGGAGATGAGAACGAGTGGATTCCTTTTTTCCTCCAAATGCAGTTAGCTCCGGGATATATGGATGACTTTTGGGGGGGGGCATTTCCTGCAAGGTATTCTCAACTGGGTTGGCCAGCTCCAATTGTGGGACACGTGGGCTGAAGGAGCGGAAAGGAGAAAGGGGGACCATGAGACCACAGGAGGCCGCAGGAGAAATGAAAGCACCGGGGGGGGGGTAGGGGAGGGAGGAGGTGGGGCTTGCCAGAAGCTCCGCCCACACGTGGGCTCCAAAGCCCTCATTGACAACGGAGAACCCTTTAGAAGCTAAGGCAAGCGAGGCTGGATGGAAAACAGGGCAGGTGCTTGACCACGTCCATTGAGAAGACGTGGATTGCCCCGAGAGCTTTTAGGTGGGCGAGCTACCTATTATTCCGCAAGAGATTCTAATCTGCTGCGGAGTCTACCCCTTCGCAACTTGGGAGAACAATCAGAAGAGCAATTTCTGAATTCACTGAATTCAAACATGGCCTACACAGTCCTTCAGGAGACTGTCGGGAGGGTGGCTTGGTCGGCGTGTGGGTCTTCTTCTTCAGTGGAGTTGAAGGAAGTCTGTCCGTTTCACTACCTCTCGGTCGTGATGGTGCTCCTAGGGGAGGCAAAGTCATTGTCCACCACCTTGCTGTAGCCCTCTTTTTCTATACAGTCCCTGACGGCCTGGAGGACTATCCGCAGCCTCCGATCCATCGCTTCCAGGTGCAGTTTGTACAAGATGGGGGCGATTTTGTCCTCCAGCAAGGATTCTTCCATTAGATGGCTCAGCTTGTACTCCTCCTTGGCCAGGAGCTGTAAACGCAGGTAGGTGGACTTCCGTATTCTAGGAGAAAGAAGCAGTGGGAAGGTGAGACGTGGAGAGCATTTGGACTTGGGTTAAAAAAAAAATAAAAATCCCATGTTTAGCAGAACTAGTTTCATTTTGGCTTCCAACTGGATGGGCTTTCCTAGTTCAACACTGAACAGCTAGTTCTACCCATACAGAACATTCTGTCTGTCTGTCTGTCTTCCACCTATCTATTATCTATCTATCTGAATCTCTCTCTCTCTGTGTCTCTCTCTCTCTACCTACCTACCTCTCTAGCTAGCTATGTGAATCAATCTATCTGTCTGTCTGATCTATCTGAATCTTTATCATCTCTTTCTGTCTCTCTCTAATCCATCACCTCTCTCTCTCCCCCTCTATCATCTCTCTTTCTCTATCCCTCTACCTGAATCTGTTATCTATCATCTATCATCTAACAATAATCTGTCTGTCTGTCTGTCTGTAGTCTGTCTGTCTGTCTGTCTGTCTGTCTATCTATCTATCTATCTATCTATCTATCTATCTATCTATCTATCTATCTATCTATCTATCTATCTATCTATCTCCTATCTATCTTTGTCTGTCTGTCTGTCTGTCTGTCTGTCTGTCTGTCTGTCTGTCTGTCTATCTATCTATCTAATCTATCTATCTATCTATCTATCATCTATCTATCTATCTATCTATCATCTATCTATCTATCTATCTATCTATCTATCTATCTATCTATCTTAGTCAGTCTATCTATCTATCTATCTATCTATCTATCTAGTCTGTCTGTCTATCTATCTATCTTGTCTGTCTGTCTGTCTGTCTGTCTGTCTGTCTGTCTGTCTGTCTATCTATCTATCTATCTATCTATCTATCTATCTATCTATCTATCTATCTATCTATCCATCTATCTATCTATCTATCTTCCCTCCCTCCCCCCCACTTTCCTATCTATCATCTATCAACCACTGATCACAGGGTTGTTTAGACAGCCTGAACTTTAAGGACTGGTTATAACCACCATGCGTTCGGTGCCCTTGAAACGTCAAATGCTTGTGGAATGGTCGTAAGACAAGGGCTCCGTGTTTACAGCCCCCCAAATTCTCCCCAAATTCTCCCCATAAAGAGAAGAAGAAAAAGAATACCGGCAACATTGATTTAAAGGCACCAAGATAGACAGTTCGTCGTGAGAATATTTCCCAAACCTGCAAGAGAGAAGAACACAAAGATGATTCACTAGAAATATACTTTCCGTCTCAAATTCTTGGCCAAAAGTCAGGGCAGAGACTGAATGCGCTCTTTCATTGCAATGGTTTTAGCCACGGATTGAACTTCAGGTCTGAAGCCAAAGAGGTATTTTGCAGGAAACGTGGGCTTGCCTCATGCCTCAACAGAAGACTTTAAAAGAAAATATCATGTTTTCTTTGCAACCTTCACAAGTCTGTAAAGCAATGGAAAGCTGAGTTCCTAAGCTCAGTCATGGTCTCACTTACTAATTGCTTCACTTAACTACCAGTCCCAGATGCAGTCACTAAATGAGGACAACCTGTATAGGTTGCCCATCTCTTAGCTAGGAAAAGACCCCTCCCCCCAATGCTCAGATAAAGTCACATATGGACACGTTTATGCTTTTTTCAAGCAAAAGAATAGTGGTAAAGAATAAATGAGAAAGATTTTAGTATGATCCACCAACCCCTTACCCTCTTCCGTTGTCTAAGTGGATAATAAAAGTATTATTTCCAAACTTCTCAAAGGTCTCGTAATGGTGTCGATCCATATTACCTGCAAAGAGCAGGAGAAATAAGAAAAAAAAACATGTTTAGCAGAACATCATGTTGGAGATCTTACAAATCCTTCCATTTCCCCGTCGTCCGGGCAGAGCTGATGAAGCTTCTTGCATGAGAAGCGAAACGTCTTCAAAGGAAAAACAAGAAAGGCCAGTTGCCTCGTGAAAAAAGGCATCTTTGGAGATCTCAAGCAAATTATAATACAGGATCATAGAACGTAGATTAATAGGGTTGGCAGGGACCTTTGAAGGTCTTCTAATTCAATCTCCTGCTCAAGCAGAAGACCTATGCCTATGCCATTCTGGAAAAATGGCTGTCCAATGCCTTTCAAGAAGAAACAGGATCGTCCTATAACCTTTAATCTCATGCTCAAAATCAACCTACAGCTAAGAAGAAATTCCCTGACAGAACAATTAACCAGTGGAACAACCTGCCTCCAGAAGTGGCGAATGCTCCAACACTGGAGGTTTTTAAGCAGAGATTGGACAACCATTTGTCTGAAATGGTATAGGGTCTCCTGCCTGAGCAGGGGGTTGGACTAGATGACCTCCATGGTCCCTTCCGACTCTGTTATTCTGCTATTTGTGTCACCTAAGGAAGTCGTTAATGGTGTGTCACCGCACAATAAGCCAAAACAACTAGCGGCAAATAAAATAAAATAAAATAATAAAATGATACCATTATACAAGCTCTACCACTAAAACTGCCCAAATTCTAAGAGTACGACTCCATTTCAGGAAGCGACACACATACCCATCAGAAAATCAAATATGGTCATGTCCATTATATCCAAGATCCTGGTACCCCGGTCGTAAGGTGGCGTTTGCTTAACCTCTTCGCAATAATCCGGATCAACTTCCCACCTGGATGAGAAGGAAAAATACAGATTGGGACGTTTAGCCACCAACGGTGCTCTCCGTTTCGAGGCCTGCAAGGATTGCGTGGCTGGGTTTGAGTTTAACAGAGGAAATAAGCACATCGGTATTTTAAACATATGATCCACCACCCACTTATGAGGTTGCTGAGCTCCTGGAGGGTGGGGGGAAATAATATATTTTTTAAAAAAGCCTTGGTATTAATAAGAGTAGCTTGAAAGGATTCAGAACAAACTCCATATTCCTATCCCATTATCAGGACTGGACTAACATACCTAAAGAGGTGCCACCATTGTTAATTCTTAAGTCAATTTTACTGTTAATATTTGCTGTTTGAATGCTTTCATCTTTTATCCACGGTGGCGCAGTGGATAGAAAGCAGTACTGCAGGCTACTTCTGCTGCCTGCTGGCTGCCTGCAGTTCGATTCTGTCCAGCTCAAGGTTGACTCAGCCTTCCATCCTTCCGAGGTCGTTAAAATGAGGACCCAGATTGTTAGGGGCAATTTGCTGACTCTGTAACCCACTTAGAGAGGGCTGTGAATGCACTGTGAAGCGCTATATAAGTCTGAATACTATTGCTATTGCTCTCCTGCTGTTTTATCGGCTGTCAGCTGCCTGGAATCATCCCTAGGCAAAATAGCTGGCATACAAATGTCATTAATAAATACATTAATTTATGACCCATGGTTGCTAGCTGCCTAGGGTCGCCTTGAACCACAGATAGTCAGAAAATAAATTTGATAATATTAATTGAATGAACAGATCCTGAAGTTGAAACTCAAATAGTTTGGCCACCTAATGAGAAGGAAAGACTCACTGGAGAAGAGCCTAATGATGGGAAAGGTTGAGGGCAAGAGAAGAAGGGGACGACAGAGAATGAGGTGGCTGGATGGAGTCACTGAAGCAGGAGGCGTGAGCTTAAATGGACTCCGGAAGATGGTAGAGGACAGGAAGGCCTGGAGGAACGTGGTTCATGGGGTTGCGATGGGTCGGACACGACTTTGCAGCTAACAACAACAATTGAATGAATGCACGAACAAATGAAAGAATGAATGCCAGGGGGGAGAAATGCAGAGAAAAAATATTATTTCTCCCCTACCTGCAAAATGAGCGCAAAATAAGTTGGATTCTAATTTAACAGGTGCTAAAGTTTTAGTCCAGCTGCGTGGAAACCCCGAGGTTGTGGTGTTTTGGTGTTAGATTTTAGAACAAACTCAACAGCCACATCATCTGGGTTAAATGAAGGCGTGGGCCATCCAAATGCCTCCACCCAGCTTCTGCTCTTTGTCTTCCCACTGTGCCTCTGCCGCGTTGGGCAGACGGATGATTTTGTTCTGCTCAGCGGTGGTGGAATTAACGTCTGGCTGGGCAACAATGGAGAACTGACAGCCTGCTGTGGGCCGCCTCTTAACCACAAGACTTACTCGGCTTTCTTGCGTTTATGGTAGGAACGTCGCCATGGGTTCCTCCAGGTTTTCCGTTTGGCTAAAGACAAGTCGGGCAAGAAGGCGGCCATGGAGCCTTCAATCTGGTCCGGTTTGCCACAAAGGGCGTGTTCTGTCGAACAGTAGTAGGAGCACTCTCCATAGAAGCAGATGTTGTTGGCTGCAGAAAGGAGGAGAAACATGGTGGACAAGCAACCTTGATGGAAGAGAAGATCTGTCACTCAAGGTTGAACTGTGGGGTCTTGGGTGCTCTCTGAGTTTGGCTGTTTTTTATGGATGTTTCGTGAGCCAACTAGGTAACATTATCAGCGCTAGAAGGGGATGGAGAAGGAGGAGGAGGAGGAGGAGGAGGAGGAGGAGGAGGAGGAGGAGGAGGAGGAGGAGGAGGAGGAGGAGGAGGAGGACGACTGTCAGGTCCAACCTCTCTGAGGTTGGATGTTTTCTTGTGGATGTTTCCAAACCCGACTAGTAACGTCATCGGTGCTAGAAGAGAGTTGGATTTGTGGAGTAAAGGAAGAGGAAGAGAACTGTTTACTTCTTGATTGTGGGTCTAGTGTGGTGTTAATCTCTGCTTATTTGGCTGTTGACTGCTGGTCTTTTTCTTTCCTTCCGGCCTTTTTTTATTGTCTCTTTTGAATGGCGTGTAAATGTTGTTCATCTCTATGTGCCTGTTGATGGCTGAGATGTCTGACTGCCAGACTTCGAGGAATCCTCTAATGTTTTTGGGCCTGCCTTGGTTTATGAGGAGACCCATCCCCACTCCCTTCCACACTGGTGACGTTACCTAGTTTGGTAGCGAAACATTTGCAAGAAATGTCAGAAAGCACCCAGGAACCCACAACCAACACCTTCTAAGAATCAGAAATGAGGGAGACACCAAAGGGGAACTCAGCTCCTTCAAAAGAAGTAAGTTGGAGACGGGTAGAAAAAGGAGACCCTCTTAAAACAATTTGTAAAGGTCGCAGCAACCTCTCTGGACCTAATATAAAAATAAGAGCTTGTGATCTGATTATTACAAAAAAATGAAAACCATCTTCCAATCTTCACGTTTTTCAGGTCATTTTTCCAGGGCTGGCTTCTAGGATGATCCCATGACTTGCCGAGGACCGGCTGACACACCTAAGTTGATTGTTTGATTTCACTTTCTTTTTTTTTGCCCAAATCAGCTTCTTCGACAACTGATGACTCAGACGAACCGAGTGTGAACTGACACCACTTTCAAGCTGGCACCGGATGGTGTGAAAACGCTGCCAGCAGCCCGGAATCTGTGAATGAGGGCGAGTTGTGAACCAGCTGTCATTAGTTCAACTCCGGAGGGCCTGGCATTTCTGAACCCCCCCACCCCCCCAAAGGTGGATCTCATTTACTGTAATTGCTGATACCGGCGGTCCTCGGCTTACGATCACAACGGAGCCCAAAATTTCTGTTGTTAAGCGAGACGTTTGTTAAGCATGTTTTTCCCCATCTTATGACCATCCTTGCCCCGGCTGTTAAGCGAACTGCTGTTTGATAAGCTAGCAACTCGGTTGTTAAGTGAATCGACGACGCCATTGAGTTTGCTGGTCAGAAGGTCGCATGACCTTGGGACACAGCGGCGGTCGTAAGTATGAACCAGTTGCCCAGCGTCTGAATTTTGATTTACACAATCAAGGGGGTGCCGCAAAGCTCTTAACGGTGGAAAATGGTCCTGTCACTTTTTTTCCAGTGCTGTTGTAACTTTGAACGACTGGTGTAAGTCGAGGACTGCCTGTGCAGTCATAGGTGTTATTAGAAGTGGGAAATTTATCCCCTTCCAGACTGACAAGTTTCTGGGAATTTGAATTCCCATAATGGCCGGTGAGTCTCTCCCTTTATGTCTGTGTTACAGTTGAGCCTCGTCTTCTTCTACAAACATGCTCAGGGCTTAAACGTAGGTGGTCCTCGGCTCGCAACGATTCACTTAGTGACCATTTCCAAGTTAAAACTTCACTGGGGAAAAAAAATGTGACTCACAATCTCGTCCTTGCAATCATTAAGTGCTCAAGGGATCAAAATTCGGACACTGGGCAACCGGCAATGTATTTACCCACAATCACACCGTCCCGGGGTCAGGTGATCCCTTTCTCTGACCTTCCCAGCCAGCCTCTGACAATTCACTTAACGCCTGTGTGGTTCGCTTAACAACCGTGCCGGAAAAGCCATAGAATCGAACCTAACTCCCTTTACCAATTGCCTTGCTTAGCCAGGTTAAGTTTTAGCCCTGACCGTGACGGTAAGCGGTGGACTGCTTGTTTGTCTGCAGTGAGTTCACACAACACGGCGTCTAACATTTGAAACAACTGTCTCTGAACAATTCCCAGCGTGCCACGGTTCTTTCTCTCCAGTGTCAGAACCTGGGGGGTGTAAATAATTTTGAGCAGGTTCTAAAAAGAAGGGGGAAAAAAGCGAAAAGATTCTAATCTGCCTTTTTCTTTCAAGTGAGCCGAGCAGGGCTGCTATTGTCCGTTTCCCAGAGGGTGGAGGGGTGTGTGTGTGTGTGTGTGTGTCTGTGTGGTGAACGACAGGGGTGGAAATCCATAAACCTCTGTGATTGGTCAAGGGGAACAAAAGTCCCAGAACTCACATTGATTTCGGCAAATGATTACTTCGAAAATTACAGCCGGAATTCTTAAAAGTTTCTCTCCCACCTGAGCACTAACAAATCATTCCTTCAAGGCTTTCTTTTAAGGCAAGGGGACCACCAACAAGGCACAGAAAGGCCTTTTAAAAACGACTTTTTTCCCCATTCACTGCACTTTGTGGGTAATGTTTTCCTTCCTTCCTTCCTTCCTTCCTTCCTTCCTTCCTTCCTTCCTTCCCTCTCCTCTCTCCTTCCCTCCCTCCATCACCTCCCTTTCTTCCCGTCTTTTCTTCCCCATCATCTCCCTCTCTTCCTTCCCTCTCCTCTCCTCCCTCCCTTCCATCCCTCCCTTCCCTTTTCTTCCCTATCATCTCCCTCTCTCCCTCTCTTCTCCTCTCCTCCCTCCTTCCCCTTCACCCTTCCTTCCTTCCTCCCTTCCTCCCTCCATCATCTCCCTTTCTTCCCTTCTTTTCTTCCCCATCATCTCCCTCTCTTCCTTTCCTTCTCTCTCCTCTCCTCCCTCCTCCTCTTCCCTTCTCCCTTCCTTCCTTCCTTGCTTCCTCTCTCCCTCCCTCCCTCCTCCCTTTCTTCCCTTCTTTTTTCCTATTCATCTTCCTTCCTTCCTTCCTTCCTTCCTCCCTCCCTCCCTCCATCACCTCCCTTTTTTCTTCCCCATCATCTCCCTCTCTTCCTTCCTTCCTTCCTTCCTTCCTTCCTTCCTTCCTTCCTTCCTTCCTTCCTTCCGTCCTTCCCCATTTAAGAAATTTACCAGTGGACTTTTTCTTGTTTTGACAAGGAATAAGAGTTAACGTGGAGTCTTCTCCTAATTCCTGCCTTTCTCGTCAGAACTTTTCGGCTAAGTCGCCAGAATATATCAACCAAGAGATTTTTGCCCAGCAGCACCAACCAAGCTGCAGCCTTGCTTTATGCTGCACTCAGAGCTTCATGCTGCACTCACAGGTCTACCTGGAATGGTTTCTAAGCATCACCAAAGCAACTGTGGATTTGAAAAGGCATGAAAGCCACACGCTGGCGGACAAGTCCTCTCCGGAAGCTGATCTAATTCAGGCTTTGCACACAAAGCTGGGTATCTATCTCCCTTCGGCCCCGGAGAAGCAGCTAATTAAGCCTTCCGCCTAGCTGTAAATTGGGATTTGCTTTCAAATGTTTACACGATCCTCTTCCCGATGTAATTTCTGTCGATCATCTTCCCGATGTAATTTCTGTCGTTGCTGCTGTTGCCTGTTATTAAAGAAAGTCAATGGGGTCTCTTTGCCAAAAGCCCAGGCTGATTAACATAACGAGAGGACAGTTATCGGTAGCAGCAATTAAGATGGAGCCAGGAAACAATAACAAAGCACAAGTGAAGAAGCAGGGAGGGCAGGATCCAGCGGGAAGCCAACATTTCCTACTGGATCTTGCCCACTTGGATCCTTGGGTTGCCCCCTGGATGGAAATTACTTGTCAGTGGGGGCCCTGCAAAGCTTTGAATTCCCTGGCAATTTTGCTGAAGGAATCCGAGATGCTGAATCACGAGGCTGACAAATTAATTTAAAGGAAGGCCTGATGGCTACAAACCATTTCGGTTGAACTGAACGTTGACATATTGCGATAGTTCGTGATCCTCGTTTTAATTGCTGCATGTCACCTAGAACCTGTTTTGGTGCCCAGGCGGTTAACTAAGTCTTCCCATACCTGGTGAGATAAAAAATGTCCTCCATAGTTTCTTGTCGCGAGTAACGTCCCTTATTTCTCTGGTCATGTTAACCAGTCTGCCTGCAACTGGTGGGACGCGACGGAAATCTAGGATCCTGGAAGGAAAAGAGGAGGACACGGCTTTAATCTGCTGAATTCCACAAAACAAAAATCTTCTGCAGGATGGGCCGTAAATATCATGTTACTTAGTTAGACCTCATAATTACGTGCAAAAAAAAAAGAGGGAGGTTGAATTATTCAAGATTAAAACCTGGCTTGTTCATTTTGCTGGTTGGACTTACTGAGATTTGAACAAATGTGGCCTTAAAGAATCCCCTGGTGGGACCCCATTCAAGGATGTGCAAGTTCAGTCCTTGAGACTTTGAGAGCTGCCCCTCTCTTTAGTGCCATTGATGGACAATTTCTAGGGGACTATTCCCCAAGGTAGATTTTCCTAGTGCTAGTATCCACTTGGTGGAATTGTCCACCTTTCAAGGTATATCAGATGTCACCATCAGTTCTACTTCAAGGTGGACTTCCATGCGATGTTTTCTAATATCAGAGGGAGGAGGAGGAGGAAGGGAGGAGGAGAAGATGAAGGAGGAGGAGGAGGAGGAGAAGGAGAAAAATGCAGGAGGAGGAGAAAAGGAGGAGAAAAAAGGAGAGGGAGGGAGAGGGGGAGAGAAGGAGGAGGAGAAGAAGGAGAAAAAAGCAGGAGGAGGAGGAGAAGGAGGAGGAGAAAAAAGGAGAGGGAGGGAGAGGGGAGAGAAGGAGGAGGAGAAGAAGAATAGGAGGAGAAGGAGGAAAGAACAAGGAGGAGGAGGAGGAGGAAGAAGAAGAAGAAGAAGAAGAAGAAGAAGAAGAAGAAGAAGAAGAAGAAGAAGAAGAAGATAGATAGATAGATGGATAGATGATAGATAGATAGATAGATAGATAGATAGATAGATAGATAGATAGATAGATAGATAGATAGATAGATGTAGATGTTGATTGCTATAGATAGAATTGTTTGAAATGGTATAGGTTTCCTGCCTGAGCAGGAGGTTGGACTAGAAGACCTCCAAGGTCCCATCCAACTCTGTCATTCTATTCTATTCTATTCTATTCTATTCTATTCTATTCTATTCTATTCTATTCTATTCTATTCTATTCTATTCTATTCTATTCTATTCTATTCTAGAAGAAGAAGAAGAAGAAGAAGAAGAAGAAGAAGAAGAAGAAGAAGAAGAAGAAGAAGAAGAAGAAGAAGAAGAAGAAGAAGTCGTAGTAGTGGAATGACTTCCCATAGAACACCCTGCTGCAAAAGACTGAAAAACGGACTCAACTGTTCCCAATTAGGACGTGCAAACACTGCATTCAGCTCACTTCCTCCCCATTTTTTTCCTCCTCTCGCCCCCTCCCATCATTTACCTGTCCAGGTGAAATGCTGCAATCTCAGCATTGTGTCTCTCGTAGTCGGAAAAATAAAAAAAGTCGGGAGGGGTTTCCTGCTCTCTTGTTTGCCTACAAAGAAAAGCACAGAGAAAAACAAACGCTGGGTTCACATAAAATGGCAAAGAGGGGAACCATTGATTTTTTTTAACCACCCATAAAAAAAGGGCGCAACTTGTAGAGATTTTTTTTAAAAAAAAAAAAAGAAAGAAAGAAAGAAAAACTGTACAAAACGTAGCCTTGCCGCATTAATCTAAAGACGTATCTTTTTGAACAAGCTGGCCTGGCCTGATGGGAGGGGGTTGGGTTTTTATTACTTTTAAATGCGTTTTAATCTATCTAAGAGTTCTGGGCACTTGTTTAATCTTTTTTTAATTTTTAATTTTAATTTTTGTATTCTGTCTTTTTAACATGTATTGCCCTGTTCACCGCCCTGAGTCCTTCGGGAGAAGGGCGGTATACAAATAAAATTAAAATAAACAATAAAAATAAAATTTTGGGGGTCCTTTTGCCCCATATTATCGCCTCCAGGTTGGGGGGCAGAAATCAGCTGCCCCCGAAACCAGAAACCCGGGTTAGACAGACACGGAGAAGAAGAAGGAAAGGTTTAATTTATGTTTCCATCCTACGTGCTGGCCTAATTCATCCTTTTCCCATCAAATATGCAGCCCACGATGGAATTTTCCTTCAGTTCTCTCTCTCGTGCCCGTTGAATTTCACTCTGCCTTTCTGAACAATTAGCACTTCCCAAGGATTGCTTTGCGTATTAAATTTCTCCACTAGGAAAAACGGGCACACAACAAAGCACACATTTAGGAAAATTGCTTACAGGATGGGGAAATTGTGAGAAAGCATGTGATTTGTGCGGGCGCAGGCTTTTTATAAAGCCGTGCACGTTGGCGTGGAAGCAGGAGAGGGCCGGGGTGTGTTTGGAAAACAAACAAAGCAAGAAAAAAAAAAGAGAGTACAGCAAAATAATTTAGAGTCACAAGACGGAGGGCCTGTAGGTTTTTCCCGTCTGCAGCCTTGAGGATAACTAAAGTCAGTAGGATTAGGACAAACACCAACATCATTTGCACGTTGCTGACTCTGTTGCCGACTCTTGAGCGTGAGTTAAAATCAGCTTCGGTTCCACCATCACCAAATTTGTCGTGCAATCTTTTGTTTTTTTTTAAAAGAGGCAGTTGGGCTCATGGGGATAGAACTAGCTGTATGTAAAGTAATAGGTTATACCCTCTAGCTCAGACATGTCAAACACAAGGCCCGGGGGCCAGATCCGGCCCGCGAAGTGGTTTCATGTGGCCCGCAAAGCCATCCTGGAAACAGTGAGGGAACGGCCCCCGCTGCCTTGGCCCTGGCCCAGAGACCCTCCTTCTGCCAGAGACCCCCAGATCTGTCCCACTCCTGCCCAGGCCCCCATAGGCACCCTTGATGCGAATGATGTAGAGCTGGCCATGCCCACCTAGTAAGCCATACGCACTCTAGCCACGCCCACCCAGTAGGCCACACCCACCCAGGCCACACCCGCCCAGCCCCCTGAGGGCAACCGCAATGCTGATGCGGCCCTCCATGAAATTGAGTTTGACACCCCTGCTGTAGCTTTAGGTAAACTAGCTTTACAACTAGTTTTATGTAAAGAGGGAGGTTATGCACACAATGGTTTCCTGACCTACAATGGTACGGAAGCCAGATTTGAAGGAAAACTTCAAAGTCTGCGATCCACGTGAGTGGTGTTGACAACATTAAATGTTAGCACAACTGATAGAAGGGAATAATTGTAGCGTGGGGGTGAATTGTAGCTTGTGGGGTCCTTGGTGCTCTCTGAGCTGGGTGGTTTCCTTGCAGTCATCCCATGACCCAACTAGGTAACATCATCTGTGCTAAAAGGGAATGGGGTTTATAGAGGAGGAGGAGGAGGAGGAGGAGGGGGAGGGGGAGGAGGAAAAGGAATGGTGATACAAGTGAAGGAGGAGGAGGAGGGAGGAGGAGGAGGAGGAAGAGGAGAAAGAAGAGAACTGTGGAATCCTTGGTTCTCTTTGAGTTTGGTTGTTTCCTTGCAGACATTTCATAACCCAATTAGATAATATAATCAATGCTAGAAGGGAGTGGGGTTTGCAGGGAGAAGGAGGAAGAGAAGGAGGAGGACCATGGGGTCCTTAATACCCTGGTTGCAGATGTTTCATGATCCAACTAGGTAATGCACTGAGTAACTCAATGCAGTGCACAGATGATGGTACCTAGTTGGGTCATAACGTGTCTTGTGTAGGGGAGCACGAAGAACACACACAGACACACACCCAGTTGGTGTAACCGTTGAGTCACAGACTTGTCGGGTTTCTGGAGCAGGTTTCTCTACTATTGGGTGGGGGGGGAGGAAGAGCAGCCTGCTCACTGGTTCACAGACAGGGGTGCAAAGGAATAGGAGGAAGTCTCCCCTCAAATATATCTTAAGTTGGAATTAGCTCAGAGGCTCACATTTCTGCAAAGCTGAACCCTTTCACCTTGGGAAACGTTAAGGGAAATGTCATTAAGAACCTTGCTTGGGAGACTTCCTTTTCGCTGAGTCAGCTGCCCACACCAACACAAGCTCCACTTGTCTCCACAACTCATTTCCTGGGATTGCGCAACGTACCAAACCGCCACCGTTCACCCAAGGAGTGAGTTTTTCCAACATGCTAAGCTGTAAAGATGACTGTTTAACCAAGCATAACACGTTCTGGATCTGTGGGAAGAGTCTGAATCTCCAATGTCAAACCCAGGTAAAGCCTTGGGTGGTTGTGTCAGTGCTGCTCCCAGAAGTACACACACAACCACAATCCAGTTTTCCCCACAGACCATCCCGTTCATGTTTGCAAGCCAGGATGACTTCTTCTTAGAAGCTTTGTTTGCTAAACATTTTGGACACCTTGGCTTTAAACCAGCCTTAAAAAAAAAGAGCGTGTTTTATAGCAATGTGTGCAGAAGGACAAGGGTTGGGGGCTTAATCTCCTTTGTGTGTCAGAACTTTGTGTGTGTGTGTGTGTGTGTGTGTGTGTGTGTGTGTGTGTCTTTAGTCCGGAGGAAAAAACACTTAACAAATTTCTCCTACTTAGCAACATAAATGTTGAGCTCAATTGCAGTCGTAAATTGAGGATTGCCTGTCCTGTAATTTGGACTTACTTTCTGCTACAAAACACACACAGGTGCACAACCCAACAATCCCATTCTTCTCCACGATCTTATCATCTCGTTTGATATTGTGGGCTTGGCTTTGTTTTAATCTTCTCTGTCAAAAGAACCACACAGACTTTCCCAAAAGCTAAGCCAGCATCTTTGTCTCATCTCCCTTAGAGGGCAAACCAGAGGATTGGGGGAGGGGCGGGCTCCAAAAGACATTTTCGAGGGGAGGGGAGACTCTCGCTTCAAGGGCAGAGTTTTATCTGGAAAGCAACTGTTATTCCTTCTCACTATACACACGAAGTGCTCATTATCTCACGGCGGGAAGGTTGTATTGTCAGAAATTTAACTTTTTCCTATTAATTCCCTGCTGAACCTAGCCAGCCACAGATTACAATTCTCTGCAGTAAATGTGGTTTGGTGTTCCTACCCTGCTGTTGCTCTGGTTGATTGGATTTAAGTTCATTACATCTTGATACAGGTCGCTCGGTCTGTCTGTCTGTCTGTCTATCTATCTATCTATCTATCTATCTATCTATCTATCTATCTATCTATCTATCTATCTATCTATCTATCTATCTATCATCACAAGCCTATGGCTATGGTGATCTAAGCATACAGTCCTCAAAGCTAAAAGGCACCTAATTACTTAGAGACTCTTTCAGGATAAACCCAGAATATTCAATCCAATGAACAAGGACATACATCCAATTTTGCAGCTAATAAGATTGTTGGATGAGCAGGTACAAAAACAGCCAGGGAAAGGACTGAAGCCTGGGAAACGGGCTGCTGGTCAGTCAACAGGGATGCTGATTTATCACCAGCTTGAAGAAGTGGCAGCACAAGGAAACAACAGCCAAGGACTTAATAGCCGACTACCAACACCCCTATCAACAACTAAAAGCCACATACAACAGGCACCCTATAAATACCACACACAGAATAGCCCAAAACACACACTCTGCTAGAGAGAGAAGTTCCCTGAAGATGGGCTTCAGCATGAAAGCTCAGAAGACTAAACCTCTGGTTCAGGTGACCGACCCAGATTGGGTCCTGCAACGTTATCCTGGGACGTGTCTATTTGCCTTCATTCATTAGAATATTCATGTTCTATGGCACCCCAAAATTTCCTGACAAAACTCCCCAGCAACATCCTGAACATGGTGGGGAAGATCCTAAAGCTGCTCTGCAATGACCTGACCCACTTTTACTGCGCTGAGAACACAAGCGACAAGCCAGAGCTGAAACTGACACAAGCGAGAAACTCTGCAATTGTGGCAAATTATTTTAAGGCCAATTGGCCCGCCGCTAATAAAAATAGGGGCGTTGATTCTGTAAAAGGAAACACTGCGCTTCTGGGCCATTTTTTTTTAAGCAGGTGAGGAGTTTTGTTTTGTCTTTTGCCGATTTAGGGAGGAAAAAGGAGTCTAATTCATTTCTTGAGATTTTGCGCTTGGCAACTAACCTCGAAAGCGCATTTTCACAAACTGAAATGCAGGTAGTCCTCGACCTTATGGCCAGAACTGAGCCCCAAATTTCTGTTGCTCAGCAAGACGGGGGGGGGGAGGATGAGTGAGTTGGGCCCCATTTGATGACCTTTTTCACCACAATGTTTAGTGACTCACTTAAGTTGGTAACACAGTTGTTAAGTACAGAATGAAAGGAAGTTCTTATTTTCTACTGAGAATTGCATGAAATTCCGAAAGACTGCATGAAATCAGCCAAGAACTGCATGAAATTACAGTCAATGTCCCTCGGCCCCCGAAGCTAAACATTGTCCATCTTTGTGGTCAGAAATGCCTTCATGAAGAAGACAAAATGCTATTGATTTCCATGGACCTGGTTGTCCTCAGATATCCCCCTCCCTCAGCAACTGTCAATTGGCTGTGTGATCATTTTGCTATTATCCTGCTTTTAGCTTGACCGTCAAGCAAAATCTTTCCTTTCTCTCTCTTTTTCCACCACTGGGTGTTTGCAATTCCAGGAACCTTTTGAAAAAGGAAAAAAAAAAGCCTTGGAAAAAATTAGGCAGGATGAAAACACCACACACACACACACACACACACACACACACGCTCCTACCCATGCACAAAACACGGAAGGTTATTTATGCATCAAGTGTCAGCAAATATTGTTGCCTTCTTCTTGGTTGATAAATACGTTCATTATGCAGATGGCGTTCACAAAATACTTGGCATGTCACTGCAGGAATTTAATCACCACCTGTAAAATATATGTCTACTTCTGGATGTTTTCGGGGAGGGAAAGGGACAAGATGATGAGATGGCTCCTCCAAACATATCCAACAATCCTGACGTGTTATGAATTATAGAAGCACCACCGACGGATCAGGATGGGTGGCGTCAAAGATCGTTAATCAGAAGAGAATGCTCAGACAATGCTTCATGTTATGACTATTTTAGAACACAAGTCCACGAATCAGGGACAAAACAGTACACCTTAATGAGTAGGTGTACACAATCTTGAGCTTTGAGTTAACAGAATAACAAAAGAACTTGGAAGGGACCTTGCAGGTCTTCTAAGTCCAAGCCCCGACACAAGATGTGAAAAGATTTAATTCCCCCAGTGGAGCTGCATATACATATACCCTAACCCTAACCCTTCCTTCTATTCTCTTCTATTTCTCTTCTCCTATATTCAGAATAACAGAGTTGTAAGGGACCTTGGAGGTCTTCTAGTCCAACCCCTTGCTCAGGCAGGAGACTCTAGACCAGAGGTCTTCAAACTCGGCCCTTTTATGACTCATGGACTTCAACTCCCAGAATTTCTCAGCCAGACATGCTGGCTGAGGAATTCTGGGAGTTGAAGTCCATGAGTCATAAAAGGGCCGAGTTTGAAGACCCCTGCTCTAGACCATTCTGGACAAAACCTCCATTGTTGAAGCACCCACAACTTCTGATGGCAAGCCAATCCACTGATTAATTGTTGTGTTAGGAAGTTTCTCCTTAGTTCCAGGCTGCTTCTCTCCTTGATTAGTTTGCTTCTTCTCCTGCCTTCAGGCAGTTTGGAGAACAGATTGACCCCCTCTTCTTTGGGGCAGCCCCCTGAGATATTTGAATACTGCATGAGTTGGTTAACCTCTACATTTTTATTGTTCTTGCTTTTATACATAAGCTGCTGAAAGTCGGTTGGAGTTGAGTGCTGGTCTCTACATCTAATAAACACATGGATTAAGAAGAAATTAAATGGAAACAAGAAGTGCATCTACCTCTTGTTCACAGATATATTTGGGCTAGATGATGGTTAATGCTTGGGGCCTTCACTTAATGTTAATATATAAAAATGATCAATCATCACTTGATTTTGATCTTCATTGTTTATATGCCCTTTTTATTTTTTCCTCCAAGGTAGCTCATGTTATATTATAGATTGATTCTCTATTTTTCTTCCTCCTGGTAGCTTTTTTTATTATAGATATATACTTTATACCGGTTCTTAACTTTTTAAATGATTTCCAGCCCTTTTGGAGCAATAGGTTCAAGGCAAGTTATAACCCTAACTCATTCTGATAGATTATCCAAAACTACTTCCTTCAGAGCTGAGCAATATTTTTGGATCCTAGTTAACAACAGCTGTAACATTAGGTACTGTATATTCAAATATTTTCTTTGTGAGGTATCTTTAATCAAACTGACTTAATTGCTCCCCAATGCTGTTAAAATTCTGGCTTTGCATTCATTCAAAATTGGAGATACAGTGCAGGAAAAAGGAAATGTACACAAACCTTTGCACAGGGGACTAAGTTGTATATGAACAAGCCTCTTTCAAAAAAAAAAGTATTTAAAAGCATGTGAATTTTTGAGCCCACAGATCAATGCAAAAAACGAAATGGGATGGGCTTAAAAAACAGGGGTCAAATGAACGCAAACTGTGACTTAGACAAAGCCAACATTGTATTTGTTTGTTTAGCTGAACAGCAGGTGAAATCATTAAAGCTGTTTCGTGCTTTGAAAATGATTCAGGAAAGATCAGAGAAGAACAAGCAAGCCTTTCTTTGAAGGCTTTTTTTAATAAGCAAATTGGAAAAACGAGGTGGCTGCTTTAAGAGCCACATTTGTGATGTAGATGCTTTAAGAGGCCAACTCTTTAAAGCATCTGCCTTGAAAGGAAGACTGGGAAGGTTGTGCTTTGTGCTCCTGCACAATTCTGAAAGATTTCTTTTGTACTATTTTCAAAGTATGCATAATCCAGTTGTAAGGCAAGGATGATTGAGATAGATAGATAGATAGATAGATAGATAGATAGATAGATAGATAGATAGATAGAGACAGACAGACAGACAGACAGACAGACAGACATATGAGAGATGATATAAAGATGATAGATGATAGATGATAAATAGATTGAGACAGACAGACAGAGATATGAGAGATGATATAAAGATGATAGATGATAAATGATTAGATAGATAGATAGACAGATATGAGAGATGATAGATGATAAATGATAGATACAGAGATAGATATGAGAGATGATATAAAGATGATAGATAGATTGAGACAGACAGACAGATATGAGAGATGATATAAAGATGATAGATGATAGATGATAAATGATAGACAGAGACAGATAGATATGACAGATGATATAGATAAAGATGATAGATGATAAATGATAGAGAGAGAGAGAGAAAGAGAGAGAGAGAGAGAGACAGACAGACAGACCGTCGATAGGATGGGTGGATGGTTTAATGGATAAATGGACAGATAGAAAGATTTTTTCTCCCCTGAAACTGCCCTTCCCCAAGGTTTTGCAAATTTAGCTTCCCATGTTTTGGAAAAAGTCTGGCCACAGGACTTAGTTAGGAGCTGCCAACACCCTGTAATTTCTGCCCTTGCCTTTTCTCTTTTTTTGGTGGAGCTGAGCCACAATTGCAGGGTGCACCCCAGGCTGCAAACAGACCGAAGTAAACACCCTGGCTTCTCTTCTTTCCACGGAGCGGAGAAGACATCTCTCGGGATGAACGTGAGTGACCTGCAACTGGTTGATCCTTCGAAGAGAGCAACCTCTACACTCAATCGCCTGGCCACTCCTGAGCCTAACTTTTCACGAGCCCTCGGCTCCGCTTCCAAGATTAACTCACAGTCTGTGTTTGCTGTTGGGTTACACCTCAATTGTGGGCAGGATCCTGGGCATCCTAAATAAGCCACGGAAATGAGGGGACGGTCAAGATTCGAAGGGAGGAAATGTGGGCTAAATAATGGCCTATAAAGGCGAGAAGCAGATGAAGCTGCCCTGGGTCCAATGTGGGCGAGGCCATGGAGGAGGACCAGGAGAATTGAGTAACGGAATAACAAGAGTTGGAAGGGACCTTGGAGGTCTTCTAGTCCAACCCCCTGCTCAAGCAGGAGATCCTATACCATTTCAGACAAAGGTTTAAGACGAGATTGTACAACCTCCATAGAACTAATAGGCACTCAACAGCGAATAGGTTTCATCAGTGTGTGTACCCCATCTCTCCTCTGGTGGAAGAGAAAGCAAAATTAAAAATAGTGTGATAGAAAGACTACCCCACCCTGGGCTGTGCTTGAAGACATGCACCCCCCCCCAAAAAAAAAACCCTCTGTGCAATAGTTTGTTTGTCTTTTCCGGGTTTTGTGTGGGAGAGATGCTGCCCAGAAGATGTGAAGGATCAGAAAATATATCTGGTTTGGAAAAAGCTTGGGAATTATGGAACAGAACAGCATCACTTTCCTTGACGCTTGGGGACAAAGAATGATCAAAACATGTAAAGAACGGTTGCTGGGATTGGGTCTGTTTAGCTTAATGAAGAGAAGGATGAGGGGGGACACGATAGCAGTGTTCCAGTATCTGAGGGGCTGCCCCAAAGAAAAGGGAGTCAAGCTATTCTCCAAAGCACCCGAAGGCAGGACAAGAAGCAACGGATGGAAACTAACCAAGGAGAGAAGCAACCTAGAACTAAGGAGAAACTTCCTGACAGTGAGAACAATTAACCAGTGGAACAACCTGCCTCCAGAAGCGGTGAATGCTCCAACACTGGAAGTTTTTAAGAAGAGACTGGACTGCCATTTGACTGAAATGGTATAGGGTTTTCCTGTCTGAGCAGGGGGTTGGACTAGATGACCTCCAAGGTCCCTTCCAACTCTGCTACTCTGTGGTCCAGAAGGGTTCTCCTTTGCCTGGCTTCATACCGGATTAGCCGCAGAATTTACAACGGGCTTGTAAACAAAACAGGGTAACCCCTCTCCCCCTCCCCAACCTTTTATGGACAGTTATTTTGGGCAGGAGAACGTACATCTTCCAAAGAGGAGGAAGCGGTTTTGTCAAGTTGGCTTCGCTCGCTGCAAAGGTCTTCTAAGATCCCTTTTTTTTCCTTCCCCCTGCTCTGCTTTCAGATCTTGAAAAACGCAACCAGAAAAAGCAGATTATTTTCCCCCTCCACCGACGTTCAGATAGTCCTCGGCTTACGGACACAATTGGGAGCACATTTTTTTTTGGTTAAGTGTTGCGGTCCTTACATGAGGCATCACCATCCCCGATTTTACAACCTCTCTCTCTCTCTCTCTCTTTTTTCCCCCCTTTTTGCTACGGAATCATCAGGGTCATTAAGCGAGACCTCATACAGCTGCGACTTGCTGGCTACCCCAGTGATTTTGCGGATCGGGCGCAGGGCCTGGTTCCTTTCACCCCAGAGGTCTGTCTTTTTGCAAGCAAGGAAAGAAAGATCTTCGGGTCAAGCAAGGACACTTGCAAACAACCTTCTGGGCTCTCTTTTTTTCTTTTCTTTTCTTGGAAATGTTTGAGCCATGCTGGTCTTCCTGAGATGCAGCTGGAGAACCCCTGGCTGTCTAGAATGTTTATTGATCGATTTATTCCATTTATACAGCTACCTCCTCGTGAGTGGGACTCTGGCAAGCTATTAGCCATTAAAAGCAACCCTTAACAATCAAGATTGTTTTTAAAATAAAATAAAAACTCAACTCATTCCCCATACAATCACATCTTCGAAAGTGGACCCAACCAGCATCCTGGCCTGCTGATATTACTGTACTACAACACCCAGCAGCCCCAGCCAGCAAGGATGGGTCGAGAATGGTTCTACGTATCTGCTCCGGCAATTTATATGATTTTTTTTTTGTAGCCTGGCTAGGGAGAAGGAAATAAATTCACCTATTATTTGGCACAAGGGATGGAATATTAAGTAGGTGCTCAAAAGTCGCTTCTCTTCCCCCTCCTGAGTTCTGCAGAACCACTTAAAAGGAAATAATAATTTTGTTCTCCTGCAGCAGAAACAAAGCACGGGAACAAGCTTATTATTCCGGGGATGACTAATGCCAGCTCTGAATGGCTCCGTTAAGCCTTCGGGAGCCTTAAGTGACTTTGCTAAAATGCGGCACGAACAACGCTCCTTCCTTCCTTCCTTCCTTCCTTCCTTCCTTCCTTCCTTCCTTCCTTCCTTCCTTCCTTCCTCTCTTTCTTCCCTCCCACGCTCCCTTCTCTGTCTTCTTCTCCCTCCCTCCTTCCTTTTCTTCTTTCCTTCCTTTCTTCCCTCTCTCCCTTCTTTATTTCTTTCCTTCATTCCTCCTTCTCTCCCTCTCTCCCTTCTCTATCTTCTTCCTTCCTTCCTTCTCTTTTTTTCCTTCCTTCCTTCCTCATCCTCCCTCCCTCCATCTTTTCCTTTGTTCCTTCGTTCCTTCCTTCCTTGCTTGCTTCTCCTCCCTCCTTTCTCTCCTTCCTCCCTCCCTCCCTCCCTCCCTCCCACGCTCCCTTCTCTATCTTTTTCTCCCTTCTTCCTTTCCTTCTTTCCTTCCTTTCTTCCCTCTCTCCCTTCTTTCCTCCTTCTCTCCCTCTCTCCCTTCTCTATCTTCTCCTTCCTTCCCTTCCCTTCCCTTCCCTCCCTCCCTCCCTCCCTGCCAAGTGTACCTAAACACACCGTGCTTTGTCCCTGCGTTCCTGTTCTTTGATTGCTATTCTAATCCTCCCATTTGGAAGGACGATCCCACCCGAGGAGCAATCAGAACAGAGGCCACCCCTCCGCCTTTATTGCCCAGCATGCTTCCTCCTGCCCTCTCTGCTTTTCCAGCAATACAAGCCTTGTTTCAGAAATGGCCCTTGACAGGCATGTGGCAAACTTCAAAATCTCACTGGTGTTAATTCACCTCTAGCACCAATCCCAAATTATACACAAGACACCCCAGAAGAAAGAGACATTGATTCAAGATGTGGAGGAGATAAATGCTACGGGAGGGGTCTTCTGTTCTAACCACCTTGCTATCCCTCTGACATCTCCCAGCTACTTATAAGGTAAAGGTAAAGGTTCCCCCGCACATGCGTGCTAGTCGTTTCCAACTCTAGGGGCCGGTGCTCATCTCCGTTTCAAAGCCGAAGAGCCAGCGCTTGTCTGAGGATGTCTCCGTGGTCATGTGGCCGGCATGACTAGACGCCAAAGGCGCACAGAACGCTGTTACCTTCCCACCGTAGTGTTCCCTATTTTTCTACTTGCATTTTTACGTGCTTTCGAACTGCTAGGTTGGCAGAAGCTGGGATG
>NC_138216.1:4375375-4487391 GCF_964194415.1 Vipera berus
GACTTATATACCACTTCACAGTGCTTTACAGCCCCATCTAAGCAGTTTACAGAGGCAGCCTGTTGCCCCCAACAATCTGGGTCCTCATTTTACTGACTTCGGAAGGGTGGAAGGCTGAATCAATTTTGAGCCCCATCAGGATCGAACTCCAGGCTGTGGCCAGAGTTTGCCAGCAATGCTGCACTTTAACCACTGCGCCACCACTGCTCTTCTAAGACAAGGATCATTGGGAGTCCCCAAAGGTCACTAAGATTCTTCTTAGTCCTCATGAAGTTAAAGGGAGGAGGAAATCACATTCAGATGTGCAAGGCTTACTACAGGTGGTCCTTGACATACAACCGTTTGCTTAACAGTTGTTCCAGGTTACAACGGACCTCCCTAGAACCATGTTTGGACTTATGATGACCACAGGATCCTGAGGTTCACATGATGACATGTCAAGCACTTGTCTCAAACTGGCTCACTTTTACAGCTCTTTGCAAGATCTGCAGTCATGTGATCGCAATTTGTGACTTTTTTTTTGCTGGTTTTGGCTAGCTACTTCCAGTTTCCAGCAAAAAAACACCCAGTGGGGAAAATGGATTTGTTTAACAACTGCATCCACCTAACACGTGTTGTAAAAAAAGCAGCTGTAAATTCAAATCTGATCATCTGATGCTTTGACTTATGACTGCAATGACTTAGGACTATAATTCCAGGTTGAATGAAGGTCATAAGTCAAGGCTGACAGGTATTGTTTTGCAATAAAAGTCATCTAAATCTGCATGACGTTGGATTCCTAATTTGATCTACCTGAAGGGTTGAATGACCACGGAGATGTTTCCCCAGTGACTCAGGAATGGTCCTAAACTGGGGCATTCTGGGAAGATCTGCACTTCTACAGCCAAGCTGTTATTCTGCAGGAACTCTTAGGAAAATAGCAGCAGAGATGTTTTCATGCCTGCAGCCGACTGGGATCATATATTCTGATTTATTTTTATTTGCTATCTTAAGCACTTCGAGGTCATCCATCAAAGGGGGCCTCCCCCAAAGATTTGTGCCCATTATCATTCACCCAGTAACCAATCATCTCCCTTTCTCCAGGAAATTAATGGATTGCTTTCGCCACTGGTAGCTTAGTATATCCTCCGGGGATACTTAAAAAAGGGAAAAGCAAAATGAGAAGCGAATCTGAATTGAAAGCCAACTAAAATCGCCAAGCTTGAAATCCAAAAATAAACAGAAGAGAGCCCTAAAAGGAAAACCAACCTAAAGCAGAAAATTACAGCCCTAAGATAACATCAGAAATGCCTTAAGGTGCTCACACGCAAGCTAATAAAAACAGGAATGCTTACGTCACCTTATATAAAAGGTGGAAATTTCTCCAGGTGAAGAAGCGGCTATAGAGCCAAGAGAAAACAAAATAATACAGAATTACAGAGTTGGAAGGGACCTTGGAGGTCTTCTAGTCCAACCCCCAGCTTAAGCAGGAGAACTTGTACCATTCCAGACAACTGGCTGTCCGGTCTCTTCTTCAGAATGCAGTATTGCAGGCTACAGTAACTCTACTCATTGTCACCAGTTCGATCCTGACCAGTTCGTGGTTGACTCAGCCTTTCATCCTTCTGAGGTGGGTAAAATGAGGACCCAGATCTTTTTTTTGGGGGGGGGCACCAGGCTGACTTTGTAAACTGCTTAGAGAGGGGTTGTAAAGCGCTGGGAAGAGATATATAAGTCTAAGGGCTATTGCTATTGCTTGTGGGAACGTAAGAACTCTAAGCTAATTACTTGCCTGACTCCGTCCCCAGTCCTTCCTTCCTTCCTTCCTTCCTTCCTTCCTTCCTTCCTTCCTTCCTTTCCCATTTAAGAAATTTACCAGTGGATTTTTTTCTTGTTTTGACGAGGAATAAGAGTTAACGTGGAGTCTTCTCTTTTTCCATCCCCTTCTCCTTCCTTCCTTTTTTCCATCCCCTTCTCCTCCCTCCCTCCCTCCCTCCCTCCCTCCCTCCCTTCTTTCTTTTCTTTCTTTCTTTCTTTCTTTCTTTCTTTCTTTCTTTCTTTCTTTCTTTCTTTCTTTCTTTTCTTTCTCTTTCTTTCTCTTTCTTTTTCTTTTCTTTTTCTTTCTCTTCCTTCCTTCTTCCTTCTTCCTTCCTTCCTTCCTTCTTTCTTTCTTTTTCTTTCCTTCTTTCACAAAAACGATTCACAGATGGAGACACCCCTCCACACATTCAGAGCTAGACTGCTCCACAGATCAGAGTCTTTCCCAGTTGGAGCCATATCCAAGCAACCTGGATGATCTGGGAAGTGAGAGGGCAGATGACTCAAAGAAGAACGCAAGGGCAGGGTAGCAGAATATAATTAAAGGCCTGGCTCGTAATCAGCGAGAGTCGTGGAAAAACCCTCCAACCGTGCAATACTGAAACTCTTCCAGCATTCTTTTTAGTCAAAAGCAATAAAGGTAAAAAGTCAGCTGAAATTCAAAAAACTCCCTCTTAATCGGCTGTGACTTTTTCTCTGCAGAATTTGTTGGTGGGGTGTGTGTGTGTCAAGCTGATGGCCTGATCTTGGTGGATTTATTTTTATTTTTTTTTAAAATTTTTGGCTTTGGTTAATCTTTGTGTACGAATTGCCTAACCTCATCTTTAGTTTTCCATTCACTTGGCACAGGGGCTACTGAGATGCCTACAGATTAAACATATCATTTGCATCTTTATGGGCTTCCAAGATTGCGTAAACACTCCTGGATAATCTTTAGCCCGAGTTAAGCATACATATTGGGGAACTCTGAAGGTTTTGAGTGTGTGTGTGTGTGTGTGTGTGAAGAGAGGGGGGAGGAATACTCATATGCAGTACTTTTTTTGTAAAAGAAAAAGGTATCGGAACTCACACACGTCATACAACCTGCCTTACCTACCCTACAAGGTTCCATCCAAAAAAGGTGCCGGAACTCCGTTCTGAGCGTTCTATGACAAAAAAAGCCCTGCTCATATGTTTCCAGATAATGATACAAAGGGGCACCCAGAATAGCAAAAAGTTCAAGATTTAAATTCAAATGAATAGAATAAATAACGGAATAACAGAAGGGACTTTGGAGATCTTCTAGTCCAACCCCCTGCTCAGGTAGGAAACCCTACACTATTTCAGACAAGTGACTGTCCAGTTCTTAAAAACCTCCAGTGATGGAGCACCCCCAACTTCTGGAGACAAGCTGTTCTACTGGTTAATTGTTCTCACTGTCAGGAAATTTCTCCTTAGTTCTAGGTTTGCTTCTCTCCTTGATTAGTTTCCATCCGTTGCTTCTTGTCCTGATGCAGCTGTAGAACCCTATTCAAAATCTCCAAAATGGTGGGGTAGGCCCTATCCCCACTGAGTTTTATATCCAGATGTTTATCAGCCATTTGGAGACCTTTCCACTCCCTTCATAATCTAAAGAAAGTGGAATGAATCAGTCAATCAGTCAATCCATCAATAATATTTATTCGGCCAGTGACCCGCAAAATTTAAAATTCATTCGGCTAGTGTGTTATTGTATTTATTGATTTGGTTCTGTTTCTACTTTTTTTTTTTAAAAAAAATAGGCTTTGAATCTTGAAAGGCAAAAAAATTACTTCCTATGGTTTTGCTTTTATGCACAGGTAGAGTGGTGGGATGGGGACCACTAACTCCTGTGCTGATAAGAAATTAGATCCCAGAATGTGCAACATTTCAATTTGGGAGATGGGATATCCCTGATTCCCTGCATCAAATCAGCTTTCCTAACTGAAACATCTAATCCAGGGCTTAGAATACATGCCTTTCAATCAATCTGACAGGTCCAAAAAATGCTTTTCTTCTCTCTCTCTCTCTCATCAAGCTTTCAAAATCATATCAAAGCTCCGACTTGACTGATGAATTGATATGAAAACACGACCCTGGGGCTGGGGCCACATCTCAGATCTCATTTGGTCTGGATTACTAGTTCAGCTCTCAGGGAAGACTTGGGTGGAAAAGGGCAAAGAGGTGCCTCAAAAAATGCCCATTTCATCTGCCTACGGAGACTGGCACTCATCCAGGGGCTGGTTATGCCAAAGGTGCTTTTTCAACTGGACTTGGTTTTTCCTTGAAGACAGGACTTTCCCCCAGCCTTGGACCAAAACATAGGCCTACTTCATGAGAAGAAGCTGGATGACCTTAAACATTCGTCGTAAGTGTCCCATGTAGAACGTTTAGCTCCTTCCACGTCTTCTGGACTCATTGGCTGGAAGTTTCTCCTAGGTAATGGTCTACACAAAGTCCTCTTCCTTTTAATAACTCTACAGTAACCTTTTTAATTACATGACCCACCCAAGCGAAAAATGCTGGGGATGTTAGAAATGAGCCGATTCCATTTATGAGCACATTCTGACCAGGCAGGAAGATAAAAGAAGCCTTGCAGATGTGGAAATCAAAGGCTGATCTTCCTTCTAACTTTAATAAGGATAAACGGAGGCGGCTGGAATGGTTAACATGTTGCGTCTCGATGCTGTGCACCATGCAGGGTTTCTAATTAAGGAGCCTGTTGGCTCACGCAGGTGGCGTTATTAGAGATGCAAATTTTCAACTGCACAAAGAAATGGGTAATTATGGTCATTTCTGTGCTTTAGTTCTGGCAATTAAGAGGCACAAAAAACGCACCTCACCTTTCCTTGAGCACAGTCCTGCTTGCATTCGGTTGAAACCTTGACAGTCTAATTAAATCTTTTAAGAGAGTCGTGCCGAACGAAACAAAAAAAATAAAAATAAAAGTAAAAGGAGAAAGGGGTCTTTCAAGAGACAGAAACCTCTTCCTAATCCTTCCAAATTTCAATCTACTGCAGGATTGGGAGAACTCGATGTTGACTTCATGGCTTCTGCAACACTCACGATCTCCAAGCTAAACGTTCAGGTTTGCTCATCCCATAGGCTGAACTCAGCCAGCAACTAACCTGGTTAAATATGGAAAGTTAGGCAGCACAGAAAGACTTGGTCTGAATCTAAAACTGCTTTTTTTGCAGAAATATGGAGTCTTCATCTTTGTCCCGGAAAAACCTGAATGTTCCAGTAGCCCTTACTATAAAAGATTGTTAGATTTTTTTCCCCCCACTAACGGCTTTAGGCAAGACTTAATCATCGCAGTAAACACTGGTTATGGAAGGATTTTGGAAAAAAAGGAGGAAGAAAGCAGAGGTTTTCAGGCTAGACATTACCTAAACCATTTTAGGCATTATCTAAACCATGGGTTTTCAAACTTGGCTCTTTTATGACTTGTGGACTTCAACTCCCAGAATCCTGTCCATACGTGGAGAAACAAAACAACTCCACAGACAGTGGCCAAGAGTATAGCGCTAAATACAGATGGTATAATACCTGTTATATCCTGGAGATAAAGTGGAGCACAGTTTAATATGTTTGGTTAGCCTTGAATGAAAACATGGGTGGGGTGAACTACCTTCTACCTACCTCCATTTTATCTGAGACGAAAGCCCAATAAACTTCATTCAGACACAGAGTTGGCCTAGAATTTATGGGTTGGTCTAATTAAGCATCATTCACCTTCACCTGCTCTCAGGTGTGAAAGTCACAATTCTCCAGGCCAGAGGTCTTCAAACTTGGCCCTTTTATGACTTGTGGACTTGAACTCCCAGAATTCCTCAGCCAGGCACGGTGGCTGAGGAATTCTGGGAGTTGAAGCCCACAAGTCACAAAAGGGCCAAGTTTGAAGACCCCTCTTCCAGGCCGTCAGCTTCACAGCATCGAGAAATTGCACTGTTTGTCTAAAACAGGTGTCTCCAAACTTGGCCATGATGGTTGAGGAATTCTGGGAGTAGAAGTCCACCAGTCTTCAAGTTGCCAAGTTTGGAGACACCTGGTCTGACGGACCAACTCAACAGTTGCATTCTAAAGGGGGTGTGGCCAGGAGACCATGGTGGAACTAAGGGCCAAGGTGGGTGGGGCAGTGCATTAAAAAAAAAGACTCTAAATATCATAACTATAAATATAAATGCCACCAACGGTCAAACTCAACTCATGCAAAAAAAGCAACTCCCAATCCAGCCCAAGAGGCAGAGGCACCTACCCACAGATGGCAACAGTAACTTGAACTACAAGGTGCATCAGCTTACCAACACTGGTGATTTTCTGGGCAGCCAAATCGTGCAGCAAAATGCCAATCGCTGGGTTGTGCCTGGAATACAGCTCGTACCGATTAATACCAATGTGGAATTTAAGCCAGTTCGGGTAGGAATCGACAGACGTTTCGCCCGTGGGTAGAAAGTCCTCATCTTCATTAGCTTCATTTTGCCTGCCAAAAACAAACAAAAGAGATTCAATCGAGAAGGTCAGGTTTTGTTCACGGGCCAGCAATGGATCTTGCAAATGCTTTGGGGACACGGATGCCAAGCTAGAAAGATGTTCCAAATAGGTCAAGTGGCTTTCTGTTCTACATTAGGAGCCAAGAGATAGCCTGGGATCAAGGGAGACCATGCTGTATCTCAGTGTTCCTCAATCTTGGCAACTTGAGGATGGGTGGACATAAATCCCCAGAATTTCTCAGCCAACCGTGGTCTATCTCACTGTTTCTCAACCTTAGCAACCTTGTAAGATGGGTGGGCATCAGTTCCCAGAATTCCTCAGCCAATCGTGGTCTATCTCACTGTCTCTCAACCTTGGGAACTTGAAGATGGGTGGATGTCCAAAATTGAATTCTGGGAGTTGACATCCACCCATCTTCAAGTTGCTAAGATTGAGAAACATTGGTCTATCTGACCTAAGTTGTTTGTGCTGATTGCTTGTTCATTGTGGACCACCACTTCTGCTACACCTACATGGGACTTTCAACCAACACCAGTCTCCCAGCAGATGTCCTTCAGAGGCAGTCACACTGCTATCAAGGCTTGAGTTTTTAAGAACAGTCTGGACAGATACTTATCATGGACGGTTGAAAATGGCTTTGATGCCCATCTGGGCTGAAGGCTGGCTTAGTTGATCTTTAGCAACCATCCGCCCCCCACAATTTTATGTCTCCATTTCTTCTCAGTGTACAGGGAGAACATTGCTTACTTATTTACAACTTACTCCATTCCCATTTGCAATCTCAAGAAGTTCAGCCCAGCTCAGAAGAAGCTGTGCCCCTGGACACCCTCCCCCCCTTAAAAAGGTCAGGAAATAATTGCTAGAGGACCTGGAGGAAATGATCACTTACTGAACCTAGACAGGATCACCCCATGAGGGATGAAACTGGAAAAGGAACTCAAGGAAGAAATTAAGTTGTTGCCCCAGACTAGAGTCCTTTCATCAACAAGAAAGTCCTTCTGAAGCCATTTCAGAGCCTCGTGGCTTGCATTTCTCTTTTTTTAAAAAAAAAGATCAACAAGCGCCTCGCCATCTCAGCTGCTTCCTGCACTGCCAAGAAACTGTAAGCATGTTGGAAAGCGACTATATAAACAGAGGAGTCTCACTTTCTTGGGAAGAGAGAGCAGTTCTGTCAAAAACCCTCCATTCCTATTTGAAAGCAGACAAGGGCAGAGCCATCCAAATCTCTCTCTCTCTCAGTGCGTATGTTTACCGAGACAGAAGCTCCTAACAACCCAACCCAAACCTCAACCATACCCTGGAGGACTCTTGAGACTCAGAAAGTCTGACTCAATTATCCCCATCACGAGAGGAACCCCTTCAGGTAAGCTACCAACAGATGCATTCACACAGCAGGCTAAGTTGGGAAAGGGATCCTCGGTTTGCCTCTTGCAGAGATTTCCTTACTGCCAGGACTAGCACTAGATGAGGTTATCTAGTTTGGGCAATGCAACTTCTACAAGAAAACCCCACATCCTCTTCCTCCTTCTCCTCCTCCTCCCCACCCTCCCCTGCCTTCTAACCCTGAGGACGTCACCTAGTTTGGTCACGAAACCTCTGCAAGACAACCACCCCTCACTTCAACCCCGAGCTACAGATATTCTCCTTTATCCGTAAGTTGGGTGACACTTAAACTGTTGGTCCTCTTCTTCCAGTGGCTTAAGATACTCTGCTTACAAAGACCTGCTGATCGAGTTGAAGGCCCCGTGCATTTTGCAAAACCAGAAAGCCGGTTTCTTCAAGGTGCGACAGGAATTTAGCCCACCATTTTAAGCCATCCCTGTGCTTTTTATTTTTTTAAAAGCCACCTTTGATTCCTGACCTCCCGTTTGCAAGGGGGAGTTAATATTTGACTGCTCTGTCCTTCCACCTACTCATTTTTAACCTACCGGTATGTGATATTTAACTCGGGGGTGGGTGGGGGTGGGGGGAGACAAGAGTCCAGTTGGTAGTTCTGGAATTTTAATGTCATTGTGTTGGAAAACTCCAAAGAAGCGGTAAGAACCCAGAAACACCACGAATGGATGTGAAGGGTCATTAACATCACGGAGAGTGGGATGTAAACCACCCCCAAATATCACAAGATATGGGTATTTGGAGGTGGCTTGGAAATTATTACATCAGGAGAGAATGTGATGGCCACGTTGCTCCAGGCAAACCTAGTTTGACATCGCTGGAGTCGTTGCTATCCATATGCTATTAACGCTTCGGAGTCCAACTCAAGAGTCGGTTAGTCCCGTAAGGCCACAGACAACCGCAGCAGTAAGATATATCAAAAACCGCCTTGCCAATTGTAACTTAGCTCACCCGGTCCAAAACATCTAGAGAAGGTCTCCTGAAGGTTCCACCTCACAGGAGCTACGTGGTCTCTGATTCAAGGTTAGGTCTTCTCAGAGAAACCCTCCACACTTTGGAATGTACCCTTCCCCCCATGGAGACATGCTTGGTCCCGATGCTCCTCCTATTTCAGAGGGAGGCAAAGAACATCTACTTCAAGCAACACTTTGACTTATGAGGCGGATGGACAACCATCCATTATTGCGCTGCTGTTGTACCTGTGTCAGCTTTATCAGATAGAGCAGACAGGAAACACGACCAGATAAGCTAATTCTACCTTGTTGTAAAGCTACATGAACAGAATCTTGCGCGTCTGGAAACACAATTTCTCCTCTCCACTTCCATTGCAGCACAATAACTAGGGATCCTCTTTCTGGAGGCTAAAACATATAGGGAACAGTTGCTGGAATTGGGTATGTGTAGTTTAATGAAGAGAAGGGTGAGGGGTGACATGATAGCAGTGTTCCAATATCTCAGGGGCTGCCCCAAAGAAGAGGGAGTCAAGCTGTTCTCCAAAGCACCTGAAAGCAGGAGAAGAAGCAACGGGTGGAAACCAGTCAAGGAGAGAAGCAACCTAGAACTAAGGAGAAACTTCCTGACAGTGAGGACAATTAACCAGTGGAACAACCTGCCTCCAAAGGTGGTGAATGCTCCAACACTGGAAGTTTTTAAGAAGAGACTGGACAGCCATTGGTCTGAAATGATAGGGTTTCCTGCCTGAGCAGGGGGTTGGACTAGATGACCTCCAAGGTCCCTTCCAACTTCATATATATATATATATATATATATATATATATATATATATATATATATATATATGTATGTATGTATGTATGTATGTATGTATATATGTGTATATGTGTATATGTGTATATGTCTATATGTGTATATGTGTATATGTATATATGTCTATATGTCTATATGTGTATATATATATATATATGTATATGTATATATATATGTATATATATATATATGTATATATATATGTATATATATGTATATTATTATTATTATTATTATTATTATTATTATTATTATTATTATTATTATTATTATTATTATTATTATTTCTCCACCCTTTGTGCAGCTGTGGGCTATGCCGTCTCTTCTGCCACCGTTCCTTCAGCAGCGTCTCCCAAGATCTTTCTCGCACACCTTTACAATCTGGAAGAGGGATTTGTCTTTCTGATATTGCTTGGGATTTGACTCCCTCGGTATTCATCGTCCAGATTGTCCCAGAAATACAGGTAGCCCCAAATTCTCTTACTCTTAAGTAAGACGTTTGTTAAGTGAGCTTTTGCCCCATTTTATGACCTTCCTTGCCACAGCTGTTAAGCGAATCGCCGCAGTTGTTCAGTTAGTAACACGGCTGGGAATGTGAATCTAGCTTCCCCACGGACTTGGCTTGTCAGAAAGTCGCAAAAAGTGTAGACTACGTGACTCCAGGACGCTGCAGCCGTCGTAAATATGAACCCAGCGTCTGAATTTTGGTCATGTGACCATGGGGATGCCGCAACGGCCGTTAAGAGTGGAAAAACTGGTCATGAGTCAATTTTCCGGTGCCGTTGTAACTTCAAACGTTCACTAACGGTTGGAAACTGATGAAAGAGAGAAGCAATCTGGAATGAAGGAGAAACTTCCTGACAACGAGGACATTTAACCAGTGGAACAGCTTGCCACCAGAAATCGTGGGAGCTCCATCACGGGAGATTTTCAAGAAGAGAATGGACAGTTGCTTGTCTGAGTTGGTATAGGTTCTCCTGCTTGAACAGGGGGCTGGACTAGAAGACCTCCAAGGTCCCTTCCATCTCCATTCTACTCTACTCTACTCTACTCTACTCTACTCTACTCTACTCTACTGTATTCTATTCTATTCTATTCTATTCTATTCCATTCCATTCCATTCCATTCCATTCCATTCCATTCCCATTATTCTATTCTATTCTATTCTATTCTATTCTATTCTATTCTATTCTATTCTATTCTATTCTATTCTATTCTATTCTATTCTATTCTATTCTATTCTATTCTATTCTATTCTATTCTATTCTATTCTATTCTATTCTACAAACAGCTATAAGCAGAGGGCTACCTGTACTAGAAATGAACTGATGGTCTAAATTGGATGACTTTTCTCCCAGTGGAGCTCTTATAAGGCAACCAATGAATCTCCTTTGGAGTTTTCCGGAACACACCCTTGTGAGAAGCAGGCCAAAAACCGAATCCTTCTGCTTGTTTTAGAAAAGCCTAAAGTAAACAGTTGGGTAGACGATGGCCAGCCTTGGCATCTGATCTTAAACCAGGTGAGTTTCTATCGCTTTAACTCTCGGCTGCCCCAAGGAAAAGGCAGGGACTCCCTTCGTCAAATGCCTCCAAGGAGATTTGGAAGCCAAGGAACAAAGGAGAGATTGAGCAGCAGCTCAAGAAAGAACAGAGCCAAAAGATTTATCCAGTTCACCTGTCTTTGCTTCAAAGCAGCGCAGTGACGGGGAAGTAAGCCAAGCATGAAACTTCTCCTCTCCTGCCATTTGGAGATACCTTGCCTCGGAATAGGGAGGCTGTACTGAAGGAGAAGAACAGAAAGCTGGAGGGCTTCAGGCAGAGCCCTTAAGCATCTCCTTGGTGGTCAACCTCCTTCCTTCCTTCCTTCCTTCCTTCCTTCCTTCCTTCCCTCCTTCCTTCCCTCCTTCTCTTCCTACCTTCCTTCCTCCCACCCTTCTTCCCTCTCGCTTCCTTCCTCCCTCCCTCCCTCCTCTTCCTTCCTTCATCACTCCCTCTCCCTTCCTTCCTTCCTTCCTTCCTTCCTTTTCTTTCCTTCCTTCCTTCCTTCCTTCCTTCCTCCCTCCTCTATCTTCTCCTTCCTTCCTTCCTTCCTTCCTTCCTTCCTTCCTTCCTTCCTTCCTCCCTCCCCTCCCAGGCACCATTCACTAAACAGCCACCTTCTTTGGCAACGGACATTCTTGTCCAAATTGTGGCCACCAACCGAGGACTATCTGTAAATCTTGCTGGCCCCATTTATTCCAACACTTGTCATTCGGATGCAGCCTTCGGGAATGAGAACCGGTTTCTCTAATGGTTACAAACCCTGGATTAGGAACAGAGAGACCCAAATTCTAATCCTGCCTTAAGCACAAAGCCAGCTGGTGGATTATGGGCCAATCTTCTCTCTCAGCTCGGGGATGAAGGAAGCCAAGCGTTTCTCTTCTGAGCAGCTCGCCAAGGAAATGTCACCATGAATCAAGATCAACCCCAAGGAACGCATCCACAATGGCCTCCAGAAGCAGCCACCAACCGGCGTACACGAAATGCAATTTTGTTCTCCAGAGTTAAAGCCAAACGAAAAAAATCTGCCGGGCGTCGCCAAAATCCCAAGGCTTCATTCTTCTATTCAATTTTATCAGACCAGCTGCCTATAAGTACGGGATGATTGATGGGTCTCTAATAGACACACACTGCTAAGGCATGTACACATGATTAGATTGTTAGGATTCTGAAATAAAACAGGGAAAAATCACCACCTCCGCCATTATGCCCACCGGTGTTAGGTTGGCTGCCCTATTTTTCAGGTTTTCAAGCTGCAGCTATGATTTCAAGCTTGCAACAAACGTGGCCGGATCAGTAAATAACAGGCATAGACCCTCTTTTTTCCCCCAGACTAAACTTCCAATACAATCTACTTCACAGGAAACACGGGCAGGATTTGTCCCTCTGGGTTTATAATAGTTCTGCGTTGCACTATTTCAGAAGAGAGGAAAAGAAACGTACAGCATTGAGCTGGCTGGATATTGCCAGAAGCTAGAGTGTCCAAGTTTATCCGTTCAAGTAGTCCAACCACAAATGAGAACCAGGTATTTCTACTATTAAACAAGGTGGCTGTTAAGAGAGTCACATCCAACTTTATGACCTTTACGAGAACCGCTGCCGTTGTTAAGTGAATCATGCAGGTGTTTTAGCAAGTCCAGCTTCCCCGCTGAACTTAGCCTGCTGGAAGCCATTTAGGAAGGACACAAAGGGCAGTCATGTGACCTCAGGACACTACGACCCATTGTATAAGCATGTAAGGAACGGTTGCTGGAATTGAGCAAGTCAGGTTTAATGAAGAGAAGGACGAGGGGGGACATGATAACAGTGTTCCAATGTCTCAGGGGCTGCCCCAAAGAAGAGGGAGTCAAGCTATTCTCCAAAGCGCCTGAAGGCAGGACAAGAAGCAACGGGTGGAAACTCATCAAGGAGAGAAGCAACCTGGAACTAAGGAGAAACTTCCTGGCAGTGAGAACAATTAACCAGTGGAACAACCTGCCTCCAGAAGCTGTGAATGCTCCAACACTGGAAGTTTTGAAGAAGAGACTGGACAGCCATTTGTCTGACACGGTATAGGGTTTCCTGCCTGAGCAGGGGGTTGGACTAGATGACCTCTAAGGTCCCTTCCATCTCCTCCCCTCCCTCTCCTCTTTATTCCATTCCACTTTATTCCATTCCATTCCATTCTGTAATTTAATTCAATTCTATTGAAATCTATTCAATTTGATTCAATTCAGTTCAGTTCAGTTCTGCTCTATATGCATACCGGATGCTCAGCAACCAAATTTTGATCACATGACTTTGGGATGCTGCATTGGTTGTTAAGTGCAAGGGCCGGTTGTAAAGTCCCATTTTCAGTGATGATGTAACTTTGAACCGTCACTAAATGAACAGTGGTAACTGGAGGACTGCCTGCCTTTCTTACTTTTGAGAAGAACTTCAGAAGACAGCCTTGGAAGCAGATATATCTTCATCAACACCACCACATCCCTGATTGCCTTTCTCTTCAGGTTGCCTCCCACATCTACTGAGTATATTTTTCATTCATTCATTCATTCATTCATTCATCGATTCGCTCACCCACCCACTCTTCAAAGTTTGTGACAACGTGAGAGAGTCTTGCAACATCTACCCCCTTGTGATGTCTCCAAATTTGTCCATTCCTCCCCCTTGGCTATTGGGTATAACATTTTTATGTGCATAAAACCTGACTGGGGAGAAAAGGACTCCAGAATGGTTTAGCATCCCGATCCAAAAAGATCTGAAGCGGATTCTTTGGGATTTAAGAGTGGCAATTCTTACGACCAGATGTGAATGAAGTATCTTACAAGCTGTACAGTTCCTTCTCCTGTCCCACCAGCTAGAATCAGGGAGCTTTCTTCAGTATGTGGCCACCTTTATATTGCCCTGTGAACTTTGGGGTGGGGTGGGGTGATTTATTATTATTATTATTATTTTTAAGCAGATGTGTCTCCTCTTTAGAGACCGTTTAGGGAAGTCATGGAACCAGGAAGTTATCTGTGGCCTACTTTCCGAAAGGCCTTTCCGTAAGACGGAACATTTGAGTCGCTGATCCGCCAGCGCTAGTTCTTCATGCTAGCTGAAGAACATGAGATCCATCATCAAACAACAATGGTGGGCCAGGCTGAGAAGAAAAGATCAAGGGAAATATCTTTCCATCCCAGTTCTGAGGTTTACAAAACTGGGGTGATTTCGGAGGTCCACCTGGGGTGGTTGGGATAAACTAGCATGAAGTTTGACTGGTTGAAAAGTTTTAAAAGAGGGCATTTTCTCTAGGTGTTAGATTCCCATAAGATTTCTTTCACTCTTTCCCAAAGTCAACATTTAGGACATTGGAACGACAAACAAACAAACAGCCTGGCAAAAGAACCGCTTGGTTGCTGACCCAAGACAAAAAGATTCTCCACTTTTATGAATGAATGAACTTTCCAGGCCAAGGTAGAGATCAAGGAGACCATTCTTTCTTTGGCCTTTTTTTTCTTATTTTTTTTTGCTTCCCCTGCAGTTGGGGAAGGAAAAGCATTTACCGGTAAATATTTTAAGCACCAAGATGTTAATGTTTTGCAGGCTGCTTTGGTGAGCCTCTAATTCAAAAGGCAAGCAAGCTATGCATTTCCATTCATAAATAATCAAGAGACGGTTGATCCTCAGCAAGGAGGAGAAACTACAATCCTGTTGTTATTAATGTTATTGAAGGAAGAGGGCAGCCTTGGATGAACAATCCCATCTGAGGTGCCTTTGAACCCCAAAACACCTAAAAAAAATAATCAACCAGCCATAAACGGAAAGAGGCAACTCACTCCTTGTATCAAGACTTCCAAGTTGGACTCAACTCCTGAGAAAGTCAAAGATACGTCCGAGTGATTTTCTTGCTAATAGTAAGAAATGATTTTCAATCTTCTAGTTATAGTTTACAGTCCGGAGTTATCCTAGTGACCCATCCAGGAATTAAGAAAATCCAAACCTTGATTTCCTTTCCAAGCTCAGTTAAGGGCTACTGGACTAGCTGCTTTATGGAGTATGTAGACAACTCTCATGGTCTGGAGCACCGATAGTTCAACCACGTTTGAATAAACCACAGCCGGCTGAGTTCAGACAACATCCAAAGTGTTGTTTGCAAGTCAGAGAGGCGGGATTCACACAGCACGGCGATCCCGGCTCTAGCAGAACACAACCTATCTCTGCATTGTGTGAACCAAGTCAAATTTACCTCCAGAGGCTCACCAGGTATTTTTTAAGAAGTCAGGGCTTTTTTTCTCATAGAACGCTCAGAATGGAGTTCCGGCACCGTTTTTGGATGGAACCTTGTAGGGTAGGCAAGGTGGTTTGTATGACATGTGTGAGTTCCGGCACCTTTTTCTTTTACAAAAAAAGCACTGTAAGAAGTCACATCCCACCAGGCTCAAGGTTGACTCAGCCTTCCATCCTTCCCAGGTAGGTAAAATGAGGACCCAGATTGTTGGGGGCAATTAAGCTGACTTTGTAATAATGCCGCTTGGGGTGTGTGTGTGAAAGCCCTAACAAGCAGGCATATACATAGAATGAAGGCTACTGCTAAGCTTGTAAGCCGCCCTGAGTCTTCGGAGAAGGGCGGGATATAAATGGAATTAAAATTAAAAATTAAAATTAAAAAATATCTGTTGATTATACTTCAGATCAGGAATGCTGATGTTTTTGTGGAACTCTTGGGAGAAAATAAGAAAAGTCATAAAAAGACTGGTGTTGGTTTTTTTTCTCCCCTCTCCCGCAACATCCCTTTTATCTTGGAAGGTGACGTCAACAAGATCCTGTCATAAAAACCATGGTCATTTAATGAGATGCTTGTGATTTTAGAAAGGAAGGGGTGGAGATTATACAACCACAATGATCGTAAGAGAGACCTGGGATGGGCTAAAAAAAATACTTTTAAGTTTTTTTTTTATTAATATTATTATTATTCCTGCTTTGGGGATGGGAGGTTTAGCAAAAAGACCAGAATCAGAAAGGACTCACCATCTGTTTACCTCTTCTAGGAACTCAATGTCTTGCCAGGTCTACAGTAGCTCTAACTTTGCAGAGGTGGGAGTGGCAAGCTTTTTTTTCCTTTTCTTCCCCGGGGGTTCATCTTTCTTTTTTCCCCTTCCCCTATTAGTCAATTTCAGCGGTCAATTTCATTCACTGTCCTGCTTCCTATTTTATCCCACAACAATTCTGTCAGGATGCTCGGGAGATTAGGTAAAGGTAAAGGTTCCCCCGCACATGCGTGCTAGTCGTTTCCGACTCTAGGGGCCGGTGCTCATCTCCGTTTCAAAGCCGAAGAGCCAGCGCTTGTCCGAGGACGTCTCCGTGGTCATGTGGCCGGCATGACTAGACGCCAAAGGCGCACGGAACGCTGTTACCTTCCCACCATAGTGGTCCCTATTTTTCTACTTGCATTTTTACGTGCTTTCGAACTGCTAGGTTGGCAGAAGCTGGGACGCGTAACAGGCGCTCACTCTGCTACGCGGCACTCGGGATTCGACCCGCCAAACTGCCGACCTTCTGATCGACAAGCTCAGCGTCCTAACAGCCCAGTCAGCCAGAGAGCTCACATGGACAAAGGCAGGCTAAAATGAACATCTCCTTGATTTCAGTCCAGTTCTTTTCACCTATCGAAACACACTAGCTTCTTCCCTTCTTTCCATGAGTTCGCTTCGCCAGCTGCCTTAAAATAAAATCAACCGCTCTAACAATCTTTCCCACATTCTTCCTGGATAATGTCCTATTCAACAATACCAAATTTTCCTTGCTTTCCTAAGGTGGCACTTTCCCAATGACCAGATGATCATGTCTATATTCCTTGGCTGAGGATGATGGGGTTTACAATCTGGAAGATACCAAGAGGAAGAGAGAGAGAGAGAGAGGGAGAGAGAGAAAGAGGGAGGGAGGGAGGGAGGGAGGGAGAGAGGGAGGGAGAAAGGGAGAGGGAGAAAGAGGGAGGGAGGAGGGAGAGGGAGGGAGAGAGGGAGGGAGGGAAGGAGAGAGAGGGAGGGAGGGAGAGAAAGAGGGAGGGAGAGGGAGGGAGGGAAGGAGAGAGAGGGAGGGAGAGAGAGAGAAAGAGGGAGAGAGAAAGAGGGAGGGAGGGAGAGAGGGAGGGAAGGAGAGAGAGGGAGGGAGAGGGAGAGAGAGAAAGAGGAAGGGAGAGAGGGAGGGAGGGAGGTAGAGAGAGAGGAGGGAGAGGGAGGGAGGGAAGGAGAGAGAGGGAGGGAGACAGGGAGAGAGAGAAAGAGGGAGGGAGGGAGGGAGAGAGAGGGAGAGAGATATATATCTTCTCTCTTGTATATCAATGAAAAAGAGCTGATTATATTTTCAAATACTCTTTTTGGGAGAGCCACCTAATGCAAGATCAAGAAAGGGACGCAGCCTTTGATGGAGACGAGGCTCATCAGCCACAATAAAGTCTTCTTTTTTTTAATTTTGGACAAGGGCATGCTTGAGCCATTCAATATTTTTTAAAGGCAAAAGCAGAAAGAGAAGCAGAATGGGAGCAAACATCATCCAGGGTTAGCTTAATCTCAATCAAGTTCCACAATTGAGAGGTGGGGGTGGACCTAATAATCCACCCGCAACATTTTCAGATATATATATACTTTTTTTTAAGATTCGGGGACGCTTTGCCTGAAAGTAGATAGGGAATATTCTGAAATTCCCCCCCCCTCCTATTGCTTGCAAAGGGTGTGTATGGGGGGGGGGAGGTGTCAGCCAATACGAAGCAATCTTCTCTCTCTCTTTCAATGGGGGGGGGCGGAAACAAGAGCTGAGAATCTCCTTCTCCTGTATAAAGCAAGCCCCACCCCCGTTTTATAAGGGTGGGGGGAGAATGATTCATCCAGGCAAAGCTTTGGTTATTTTTTTTTCCAAAAAAATAATAATCTTAAATGCACCAGGAAGAAGAGAGAAGCTTTTTTTTTTTACCATCCTTCTCTCCTCTGCTTCTCAAAAGGGGGGAGGGTCTCAGCTCATCCCCAGGAGGAGGGGAAAAATGAGAGGTAGAAAAAGAGGAACATTCCAGTTTGATGATCCACCCGGCCAGCAGAGAGTACTCAAAGCCAATTACTCTGCCCTTGTGGTTTTTAAAGGCAGACTAGCCCACCCAGCACCAATGCCAGCCATTCAACATCAGCCACGCTTCATCCTTCAGAAGGAACATCTCCATGATGTGGGGAAGGAGAATCGGGTGGTGGGTGGTGGGGGGGGGAGGGCTCCTGCTCCCACACTTGAGATAAACTTGGCTTGAAGGTTAGGGCCTGGCTCGGACCTCCCTCAAAGGCCAAAGATCATCAATTTCAGTTAGTTGTGGACTTCCCAAAGACATAACTAGGGAACTATTATATACGTTGAGTTTGGGCTCCTGCAGGGCCCTAAAGGGGACTGACCCGTCATGGTGTGGAGATTGGCACAAAGCAAGCAGCCAACCCTGGCTGATCAACCACATGGCTTGACTTGACACCCAACAGCCTCCATCTTGGTGGGCAAGCCACAATTTTCTGGGTTCCCATCACAGGTTAAAGTCCACTTGACCAGTTGGCTCATTTAGCACCTTCAGCCTTGGCGAACAAAATCCCCCAGCTAAGGGGATCCTTGACGCTCGCTGAGCTCAGAGCACACCAAGCACCCCTCATTTCAACCCTCAGCTACAAATAATCTCCTTCATTAAAACCCCCGATACCTTGCATTCACAAGTTACCACCTGGTCAACGGGTTCAGAACACCTGGGGATGAAGGAGCACCCTATAATGTCTGATCTCCACCACCCAGGATTCTCTACCCTGGCTTACACAAGCCCTACAAACACCCCAGCCCGAGGTTCAGCAGGTCGTGTGACCCCCAAAACCTAACGCCGGATGCCATGCCTCCTTAAGTAACACCAGCTGCCTGCCATTAGTGCAGGTTCGAGTCCCACCAGGCTCAAGGTTGACTCAGCCTTCCATCCTTCCGAGGTAGGTAAAATGAGGACCCAGATTGTTGGGGGCAATTAAGCTGACTTTGTAATAATGCCGCTTGGGGGTGTGTGTGTGAAAGCCCTAATAAGCAGGCATATACATAGAATGAAGGCTACTGCTAAGCTTGTAAGCCGCCCTGAGCCTTCGGAGAAGGGCGGGCTATAAATGGAATTAAAATATAAATAAAATAAATTAAAAAAAATGCCCGTCTCGCAAAGCTATACAAACTCCCCCGCTCCTCCTCCTCCTCCTCCTTCCCTCTCTCCCCCAATTCTTGTCTCTCTGCCCCCGCCACCCCCCCTCCCCTCCCCTCCCCCCCCTTCCCTTTACTCACTCACCACTCGGGATTCTCTGCCGCCTTGGGGTTAAACCGGAGGTCGCTGTTGACGTTGAACAGGAGGTCGGCCTCGTCCAGCTGCGGCACGGCCAGCTGATAGAGCGGGTGGGCGAAGAGGGCGGCCAGGCGAGAGCCGGCGCCCGCGGGCGCCGCCGCCGCCTCTTCCCGGGAAGCCGGCAGCAACGGCGGCGAGGGAGGCTCGTTCTGCAAGCCGTCGCCTACTCTCGTTTTCCCTTTCGCGCGGAACGCGCCGCCGCCGCCGAGCTCCGGATCGGTGCTGAAGGCTCGAAGCGGCGGCTGCTGCTTCGGCTCGGCGTTGCCGTGGCCCGGCCCTTTCTCCCGGGAGCTGAGATTGGAGCTGGGCTCGCTGCTGAAATCCTGCAAGAGGCGCAGCGTGTGCTTGCTAGGCCAGCCCGCGGCTGCCGCGGCCGCCTCCGAGGCGCCGGCTTCGGGACGGCCGGCTTCCTCCCGAGCTGCAGCAGCCGCCGGCGGAGGCTCCGGCTCCAGCGAAGACGGCGGCGGAGGTGGTTCCTTGGGCCAGCCGCCACGTTCTTGCCCCGGCTGGGCTGCAACGACGACGGCGGCGGAGGCGGCGTGCGAGCAGGAGCAGCCCAGACTAGCGTCCGCCGCCCCAACCTCGGCCCCGGCGGCTCGCTTCTCCAGCTTGGGCAACAGATCGACGAGGATGTGCAGAGTGCAAGCCACCAGGAAAACCAGCAGGATGAGGACGCGGAATTTGCGCACCAGGATCAGCTTCATGGCTCCGGAGAAAATGGGCTTTGGGGTGGGGGGCGAGGGTGGGGGTGGGGGGTCCCAATGCAAGCTGGAAAAGCAACCGGGCTGGGAAGTCAATTCAGCAGCCTGGGCTCGGAGATTGGGAGAAGCAAGGCTGGGTGGGCTTTGCAAGATCTCTCTCTCTCTCTTTTTTTTTTCCTTCCCTCCTTCCTCTCTTCTTTTATTCACAAGCCAGTCGTCTTCCTCTCCGGCTGCCGCGCTCTGTCCATCTCGCGAGAAAGGCCTGAAGAATTTCCCCGGCCTCCTTCGGCCACCGCTTTTTTTTTTCTTCTTTTTTTTTTGCCCCCCCCCAAAGATCCTCGCGGCTTTGGCCCCCACAAAAAAAACAACAACAACAAAACGAAGCGAAGGAAGGAAGGGAATCCGAGCCGTCAGCGAGGCGAGCCTTTCCAAACAGGACGCCGCCGCTTCCAGGCTGGCCAACGCAGCATTTATTGCCTTGGGTCCTGGGGGGGGGGTGGGGGGGTGGGGGGGGCCTCAAAAGCAAGCCAAAAGACGAAAGAAAGCAAGAAAGAAAAAGTCCTCGGAGCGCCCCGGGATGGGGGGTGGCTTTAATTCAGAGAGGGGGCGAGGGGGGGGGTGGGTGGGTGTCGAAGCAGCAGCAGCTGCAGCAGTTCTGCGCCCCCCCCCACCAAAGCGCCCCGTCTTCCGAAGAAACAGCTTGGCATTCGGCACCGGGCGCCCCCCACACCCGCGGTGCTCGCCAGCCGCTTCGCGGGAGCCTTCCTGGTGCCACAAGCCAAGGGATGCCGCAAGTCCATCCGCCGGCGCTTGTCCTCCCCCCACCCCACCCCCCCTCGACCCGAAGAAGCGACGCCTCTGCCCTGGGACCGGCTCCCCGCGAAGCTTCGGCGGCCCGGTTGGAGAGCCTCACCTCCGGCGCGCCTCGTTCTCCGAGCGCGGACCGGCCCGCCTTGCTTCTCCGGCCCTTTCCGGAGGTTGCAGCTGCTGCTTCGGCTTCTGCTGGAGAGCAAGAGCAGCCGCTTGACAGCTAGGAAAGGGGGGGGGGAAGAGGAGGAGGAGGAGGAGGAGGAAGAGGTAGGGGGAGGAGCGGCGGCGGCGGCGAAGCAAAATTTCAACTCACCCCCCCACACACACACACACACCACCACCACCACCTTTGCCGGAAAAAAAATAAAATTAAAAATACTAAAATTAAAAACTCAGCGCTCTGCGGTTCCCATCCCGGCCGCTTCTCTGCTCTTTTCCCCCCACCCCCCCACCCCTGAAACCTGGAAATGTTCGCGCGCTTCCCGCCCCCCCCCTCCGCCTTCTAAGGTCCCGCCGAGGGGACCCCTAACCCGAATGCAAAAAAAGGGGGGGGGAGGAAAGGAGGGGATGGACAAGGAAAGGAGCCCCCCCACACACACACACACTCTCCGCCTTGGAAAGATCGTTCCTTGCAAGCTATATAGTCAACCAACCGGCGGCTGCAGCTCAGCTGGCTCTGGTCGGGTTTCGCTGAAAGGTGGGGGGGGGGGCGCAAGGTGGGGGCGCTGGCAGGTGCAGCGGGGCGGGCCTCCTCCACCCCCCACCCCCCCGCCTTGCCCGTTTGCAGCCCCGGTGAATGCGACGGCTAGCGCGTTGGTAGGGTAGGTAGGTAGGTAGGTAGGTAGGTAGGTAGGTAGGTAGGTAGGTAGGTAGAGAGAGACGCTCCCGCCTCGGGTGGGTGTTAAATAAGAAGGAGGCAACCGCTCGTCCACACGTCACAGATAAAGACATTGGCTGGAGGCTACCGGGAGAGCAAGAGGAGAAACTCAGCCCGAAGCTGGCGCTGCGGTCCCCCCCCCACCGCTCCCACCACTCCCCATTTCACCTCGCCCTTTCTCCCCCTCCCCTTCTCCGTTCTCTTTCCTTTGAATTCGAAAGAAAAGAGAGCGGGGTGGGGTGGGGTGGAGAGATGGTGGTTCCCCCAAGGGTGGAGAAGAAGGGGGGGGGACAGAAAGCGGCCTTTCCCCCCACCCACCCACCCCCGCCCCAGCTCTGGGAATCAGCCGTTGGCGAGCTGGGGAAAATTCAGGGCAGCAGCCTCGTGGCTGGCTTCGCAAGAGTGTGTGTGTGTGTGTGGGGGGGTGTAGTTGTCTTTGCAATGTCTTTATCCGGTGGCTTTTAAAGACTAAGCCGAGAGGGACAGCTTCCCCCTAGTGCAGAGCCCCCCCACCCCGATCTTTTGGGAACCAGGGACCGCTTCCGTGGAGAAAGATTTGTGTGTGTGTTTTTTTTTGTTCCGTGGACCCCGGAGGGTGCGTGGTTTTGTGTGCTGCCTGCCTCCCGCGGATCGGAGGTGGGGGGACCCCTGCCCTAGTGCACAATGGATTTTTTTGGGGGGGGTGGTTGGGTAGGAAGTGAAGCTCAACTTTCGGCCCCTCTCCCTTGTATCGTGAGGATACAGGAGTGTTGCTGCTGGCCTCGTCTGCTCTCCAATGTGGGATTTCATAGTGGTCCCCTTTCTAAGTATCATCATCCAGGTCTCTGGTGCTTTGCCTGGAGAGATAAACCAGGGTTGGCCAAGTGCTGCCACCTGGTGGACAATATGTTTTTACATGTATGTCTATATCAACAGTTGATATAGATAGCGAGATGGGCAGCATACAAATTAGTGTCCTCCCACCCACCCACTCACCCACCCATCCATCCATCCATCCTGTATATTAGTCAACTCAATACAGTTGATATAGATAGTGAGATGGGCAGCATATAAAGTGTCCGTCCATCCATCCATCCACCCACCTGTCCATCTATCCATCCATCCTGTATATTGGTCAACTCAATACAATCATACCTAACAACCTCCCTATTTATGACCCTGTAATTTGCTTAGTTTGAGGTAGAACCGGGACAACTGCATAGAGCTGAGCATTTACTGGCCGGATGCCCTTCCTGACGCCACATGGAGTTCACAGCAGATTTTTTTTCTTTGCATCCTAGCAGAGAAACACCGGCTGCTACCTAGGATTGAACTCATCTTCACCACTAGGGCCACCACTTGTACCTAATAATTCCTCCTTATTTTCCCCACAACAACCCCTGCCAGGTGATTGGGCAATGATGAGACTGGCCCAAAGTCACCCACCACCCGGTCTTCATGCTTAAGGTGGAACTAGAACTCACAGTCACCTAAGTTTCTACTCCAACACCTTCACCACTCCACCAAAGTGACTCTATATGCAGAAGTCTTTTAAAGAAGAGTAATTATAATCCTGTCAATTTCACTGGACGCCCCCCCTCCCCTCCGGAGAGGAGGAAGAGCAAAGCAATTGTGTCATCCCAGGCCACAGGAGTGGGACTAGGGATGTTGTGGATAAATCACTTTCTGACATCACACCCACATTAGCATCCTGAATGGCTTTCGCACATCTGGCTGCGCATTCATCTGCCTCCACAGAAGCAGTGATTCTGGTTGCACAGTTTCCCTTAGTTGGGAATTTGTAATCAGATCTAGGGAAGCCAGAGCATGGCCAACTATCTACTACCCCAACCTTTCCTTGTTGCAGAGGTCAACATGGATCTGTCCAGTTGGCCATTTTGCTGGAAACAAAAGCATAGGAGGGAGTAAGTTAATTTGAGATTTTCTCCTTTTAACACTCACATATTCACATGTACAGGTTACATCATTCCCGAAGGAAAAAAAATTCATCTTGGTGAAATTGACACATTTTCTGAAGAAGAAATCCATCTTGGTGAAATTGACACATTTCTGAAGAAGAAATCCATCTTGGTGAAATTGACACATTTCGGAAAGCCGTCTTGGTGAAATTGACACATTTCTGAAGTCCATCTTAAAGAAACTGACACAATTTTTCCTGACAGGAACTTTTTCTGGAGCCAGTGGGGAAACTGTGCAAAATGAATGCATCGATGCAACCAGCAGTTTTCCAGTTTGTGCCAAATCCAGAACAGACAAAACCTGACGGTAAAGAAGCAGATCACCCTAACCTGGTTTGATATATCAGTTTGAAACATCTGATCATGACCGCCAAGGACAGCGGCCCGTCACACACCATTCAGAAGGCCGGTTTAAAATAGAGTTGATTGGAATCCTTGATTTGGGATGCTTTTTGCAGTCAACAGCAGTTGAACTTTAACTCTTTCCACAAATCAGCTTTCTCACAATACTTGCTGTCTCCGTGCAGCCTTAATCGCCAATCTGATCTGTGAACTCAGCGGCAGATCTTCCAGTTAAAATGGGGTGGGGATCGGAGAGATGGCAAACACTTGCATTTAGAGAGGACATGTTATCTTCTGTAGGTACAGAACAGAACAGAACAGAACAACAGAGTTGGAAGGGACCGTGGAGGTCTTCTAGTCCAATCCCCTACTCAGCTGGAGAGCCTACATCAGTGATGGCGAACCTTTTAGAGACTGAGTGCCCAAACTGCAACCCAAAACCAATTATGTATCGTTGGCATGGCCCATTGGGTGGGTGTGGTCCATTGGGTGGGCGCGTCTGCAGTGGTAATGGCAGACTGGGTGGGACTAAAAAGTTTAATCAATCAATTCCAACTTTGTGACAACATTTTTTTCCCCGCGAGAAGTTGAAATTGATTCATTGATTGAACCTTTTTTTTGCACATGGCGGCGGATGCCTAAAGTGAAAAGGTTTTATAAAACCCAGCTGAAGGCCTAAGACTGGGGCAACAGCGCGCGTGCCGACAGAGAGGGCTCTACGTGCCACCTGTGGCACACGTGCCATAAGTTCACCACCACGGGCCTGTATCATTCTGGACAAATGGCTGTCCAATCTCTTCTTAAAATCCTCCAGTGATGGAGCACCCTCAACTTCTGGAGACAAGCTGTTCCACTGATTGATTGTTCTCAATGTCAGGAAATTTCTCCTTGGTTCTAGGGTGCTTCTCTCCTTGATGAGTTTCCATCCGTTGCTTCTTATCCTGCCTTTGGGTGCTTTGGAGAATAGGTTGACCCCCCCCTTCTTTGGGGCAGACCCTCAAATATTGGAAGACTGCTAAAAGATGAAGTGAGAGATGAGATGCACACCTGGTGGGAAGGCAGCGTTGCACCCCTTTGAGATGTTAGTGATAGCTAACGCATGCCGCTGATCATGCATTGATGCTCGATGAGTTGCTTATTTTAATGGAATTTAGGCGTGTGTTTTCTTTTTACCGTTTTTCCCAAGTGTAATGCCTCTGAGATAAAAACAACTCTTATTTCTTGTAAACTAATAGGAGCAAAGAGATAAGGAGAGGGAACTGCAGCTTTTAAGGAGATGAATCCTGAGCCTTAACAAGCTGTGGTTGAAATTCCGAGACAATTCTGGGTTGGTTCAAAGGCGGCATCATTGGTAGTTAAGGTAGCCCACGTTAAAGCTGGATTATTAATACGCCATTTGTCCTATTGATAGATTATTATTATTTTTTTGAGGATGAGGGATGCCTGGATGTCAGAACTGGGAATCCAGGTCGTCAGTCCCATTTTTGGGTGTCTGTCATAGCTTCAAACAACCGGTCATAAGAGGAGGACTATCTGCAAACCCAACAGCTCAACACTTTAGACGTCTGGCTGAAAAGAGATGAATGAATGTTGAATCAAAAAGGCCTCTGAATCTTCCCACGGTCTTTTTCATCTGCTCTCCACCACACCACCACCACCCCCCAAATGCAGACAAACTTCCTAAGTTTGCCTTTGCTCCTCTAATTAGCTTGCCATGGTGGCACACGGCACGGTAAAATTTGTGTGATTTATTGAAGTCATAGGAGTCGGGCTTCCCCCGGAGTGTACATATTAGGCATCTGAAGTGCACTTTGCATTGGCATCTGGACAGCACGCATGCCCGCACAAACACAATGGATCCAGAAGAGGGTTTTTACTGACCGGGGGGGCGGGAACTGTCCTTGCAATTAGCGTGTAATAGATATTATTTATATTACACCATCCGCTTGGATGGATGGAAGTTGACAAGCGTTAAGCCGAAAAGGATGTGTCTGCCCTGAGGGGGGGCACTCAAAAAAACCCACCCACAATATTGTTTACTCTGGATGTTTACTCTGAAATATTCTTCGTTGGCAAGCTGGGACATTAAAAACAGGATTGTTGGCTTAGGACGTCGTTTCTCCTGCTCAGAGCAACCAACTTCACAAGGACATTGTTTGTTTTATTACTTAATTTCTAAGTGATGAACCGTGGTGGCGCAGTGGTCAAAATGCAGTATTGCAGGCTGACTCTGCCGAATGCCGGGAGTTCAATCCTGACCGACTCAAGGTTGATTCAGGTTTCCATCCTTCTGAGGTTGGTAAAATGAGGACCCAGATTGTTGGGGGGCCATAGGCTGACTCTGTAAAACCACTTAGAGGGAGGTGTAAGGTGCTATGAAGTGGCATTTGAGTCTAAGCGCTATGTCTACGTTGCCCATCTTTCCTACAAGGTGAGTCTGAGTGGCTTACAAATGATAAAGTGATTAGGTTTGTTTGCTGCCCATCTCACTTCGAGGCGTCTCGAATAACTTTGGGGTAACGTTGGGGAGACCCTGGTGTGTCTTGCCTCCAGTTCTCAAGAAAGCAACTGGAGCAAGAAAATGTGTAGGAAAGAAATTCAGTTAGCTTTTTTTCTCCATCCATCGTTGGACCCATTATTATTTTATTTATTATTTATTAATTTAATTTCTATACCACCCTTCTCCCGAAGGACTCAGGGCGGTGTACAGGGCACCATTACAAAAACAACTCACTTTTCAGCATGCTGTAAACAGGGGCCTCTTTTGGCTGCTTATCTCTCTTTAAAAATAATGTAAAATAATAAAATAAAATAAAATAAAATTAAAATAAAATAAAATAAAATAAAATAATAAAATAATAAAATAAAATAAAATAATAAAATAATAAAATAAAATAAAAAATAAAATAAGGAAATGAAATGAAATAATAAAATAAAATAAAATAATAAAGAAATGAAAATAATAAAATAAAATAAAACCAGGAAAACCTTCGTAAGAACAAGGAGAAACATAACACAAAGAATACTCTCCTTGTATCCTTCAGCTGGGTATTCAATGATCTCTTTCCTGGATTCACACAGTATACTGAACTATCAGCTACTCAAAAGGAGCGGGTTCCCACCAGCTTGTGAACCATACAGAAGACAAATCAACAGGAAAACAGCTAAAGTTAGAGTTCTACAAAGAGAGATACTGTGCCTTTAATTGAACTAGTAACCCCTCTTGTGTAAAAATATTCTGTGCGTAGGTTCACAGCTTTATGCAACTTTTGGGTGGTTGTACTTCCCCTCCTGTGGTTTCAGATATATCCAAAGCAAAGCAGTGATTCACTGGTTGGAACCCAAAACCTCTGAGTCACAGGTCAGAGAAGAAGGAAGGAAAGAAAGAAAGAAAGAAAGAAAGAAAGAAAGAAAGAAAGAAAGAAAGAAAGAAAGAAAGAAAGAAGAAGAAAGAGAGAGAGGAAAGAGGAAAGAGAGAGAGAAAGAGAGAAAGAGAGAAAGAAAAAGAAAGACAGAAAGAAAAAGAAAGGAAAGAAGGAAGGAAGAAAAGGAGAGAGAGAAAGGAAAGAAAGAAAAACAAAAAGAAAAGAGAGAAAGAAATAAAAAGAAAGACAGAAAGAAAAAGAAAGAAAGGAAGGAAGGAAGGAAGGAAGGGGGAGAGAGAGAAAGAGAAAAAGAAAAAGAAAGAAGAAAGGGAGAGAGAGAGAGAGAGAGAAAGAAAGAAAGAAAGAAAGAAAGAAAGAAGAAAGAAAGAAAGAAAGAAAGAAAGAAAGAAAGAAGGTGCGAGGAGGGAGGAAACCTCTAAACCACCATTTTAAATTCATATTTGCCCACAAGGCCCAAGAAGACAAGAGAGCAGATTAAAAGTCATTACAAGTATGTCATTGCTTGAAAAGCCTCCAGGAAGTGCCCAACCTTCATGGTCAGAGACCTGTCGGAAGGTCCCTAAACCCAACATCCATCCGTGAAACCCTAACCATCCAGATAAGAGAAGGGCTGTAAGCTGTCATCTAAAGTAGTCGGTCCTCCTTCACTGGAGGCCCTCAAACCAGTTGGGTTGGTGACCTCCAGAATCCCTTCAAGTTCCACGATTTGATGAATGCACAGCTTGACTTGGATCAGAAGTTCCATCCTTCCTCTTCTCTGTCCCCTCCAGCGGTCTGTTGCCATCCTCCCCTGCCCAAAGCCTCCTTCCATATCCCCAAGAACCCAACACCATTCTCCTGGGCAGCCTTCTTCCGATATTTCCCTGAAGGCCTGCCGAGCTTCCTGCCTTGACTGATTTCATTTGAGATTCTTTTAATTAAAACAAAATTAAACGGGAGGCCGACACATCGCAAAAGCAAAGCTCACAGCCTCCAGCTGCCTCTTGAGTTGCAAGAACAGCTTGCTTTTCCATCCCACAGGGTCACACAGGACGTTCGCTGGCCTGAAGTCTTTCCTTCAGCCAAAGAAGAAGAGAGACGAGAGTTAGCTCACAGACAGCAGAGGAGTCCACAAAGGCTGGCAAGATTTGTTTTTCTCGCCACGTCTGTGTATACATCCAAACTAGACTGTGTTGATTCTATTCTATTCTGCTCTACTCTACTCTACTCTACTCTACTCTACTCTACTCTACTCTACTCTACTCTACTCTACTCTATTCTCTTTTCCCTATTCCCTATTCCCTATTCCCTATTCTATTCTATTCTATTCTATTCTATTCTATTCTATTCTATTCTATTCTATTCTATTCTATTCTATTCTATTCCCTCTTCTCTTCTATTCCCTATTCCCTATTCCCTATTCTATTCTATTCTATTCTATTCTATTCTATTCTATTCTATTCTATTCTATTCTATTCTATTCTATTCTATTCTATTCTATTCTATTCTATTCCCTCTTCTCTTCTATTCCCTATTCCCTATTCCCTATTCTATTCTATTCTATTCTATTCTATTCTATTCTATTCTATTCTATTCTATTCTATTCTATTCTATTCTATTCTATTCTATTCTATTCTATTCTATTCTATTCTATTCTATTCTATTCTATTCCCTCTTCTCTTCTATTCCCTCTTCTCTTCTATTCCCTATTCCCTATTCCCTATTCCCTATTCTATTCTATTCTATTCTATTCTATTCTATTCTATTCTATTCTATTCTATTCTATTCTATTCTATTCTATTCCATTCCATTCCATTCCATTCCATTCCATTCCATTCCATTCCATTCCATTCCATTCCATGCTATTCTTACTCTACATTCTATTCTATTCTATTCTATTCTATTCTATTCTATTCTATTCTATTCTATTCTATTCTATTCTATTCTATTCTATTCTATTCTATTCTATTCTATTCTATTCTATTCTATTCTATTCCATTCCATTCCATTCCATTCCATTCCATTCCATTCATTCTATTCTATTCTATTCTATTCTATTCTATTCTATTCTATTCTATTCTATTCTATTCTATTCTATTCTATTCTATTCTATTCTATTCTATTCTATTCTATTCTATTCTATTCTTCCAAATGCTAAAGAGTCCAAGAAAAGAGCTGGGTCAAGATACAAACCAGGGCCAAACTGCAGTGATTCACTTAACACCTGTGGCAAGAAAGGTCGTAAAGGGGGGGGGGCAAAACCCACTTCACAAATGTCTCACTTAACAACCAAAATGTTGGGCTCCATTTTGGTCGTAAGCTGAGGACTATAGCCCTACTGTAAAATATCTCAAATAACACTGCCCTTTACTGATGCACCAGTACTTCTCCTCGTGACGAGTGGCAGCCTTGGATTTACCAAATCTGGCGAAGCTCAAATATATGTTAACGCTCCACATTTGGTAGCCGGGGAGCCGATCCGGGAGGTTTTGAGCCAGAATCCACAAACGGCCATTGTTTCTCTTCATTTCACAAGCTGGAGAATCTCTGAAAAAGACCCAGACGTTATTACCAGAGGAAACAGCTGGCTTTTCCCCACACATCCTCAGTCAAGGCCAATTTCCTGCTGAAATGGTTTCAGTTAGCAAAGAGAGAGTGGCATCCTTTATTAGAGACCAGGGCGATTTGAAAAATATCATTTAATATCCGTCAGGACTGCAGGATCGTTCGGTAAATGGACCGGGAAGTTTGGAAACGAAATCTTAAGGGGTTTTCTTCACCCAGAGAGGACTTAGTTTGAATCAGCCCTGGCAGTTAATCCCACTAAGGTCAGCTTTAACCCCAGAAATCTTCAATCTCAGACTGCAAACATCAGAGAAGCCAAAAACACATTCCACTTTATGGCATTCAGCCACCATCGGTTTACCCGTCGGAACTGGATCTCATGGGGGAAAAAAAATAAATAGGTAGTTTGAACACGTTGCAGCAAATAAATACAGGGAAGTCCTTGACTTATGACCACAGTGGACCCCAACATTTGTGTTGCCAAGCGAGAAACACTGTTCGGTGAATTTTGCCCCACTTGACTTATTTTTCTTGCCACATTTGTTAAATGAATCACTTAGTAACGCGGTTGTTAAGTGAATCTGGTTTCCCCCGTTGATTTTTGTTTGTCAGAAGGACGCCAAAAGGGATCACAGGATCCCGGGGGACACTACCACGGTCATAAATGTGAGTCAATTGTCAAGCCTCCGAATGTAAATCCTGGGGAGGTTGCGACGGTCGTTAAGTATGAAAAATGGTCGTCAGTCAATTTATTCAGTGCCGTTGTAACTTCGAACAGTCACTGTTGTAAATTGAGGACTATCTCTATTGAGAAAGAAAGAAAAGAAGGGGGAATTTATGATAGGATAGGAAAATCCTTCGGCTTAATCCCCTGGTTTAGCTCTGGTTTTGATTTTGTTTTAAAATCTGCATTATTTGCAAGGGATTCCGCTATGTTTGTTGTTTTTGTTGTTAGCTGCGAAGTCGTGTCCGACCCATCGCAACCCCATGGACAACGTTCCTCCAGGCCTTCCTGTCCTCTACCATCTTCTGGAGTCCCTTTAAGCTCACGCCTCCTGCTTCAGTGACTCCATCCAGCCACCTCCTTCTCTGTCGTCCTCTTCTTCTCCTGCCCTCAACCTTTCCCAGCATTAGGCTCTTCTCCAGTGAGTCCTTCCTTCTCATTAGGTGGCCAAAGTATCTGAGTTTCAGCTTCAGGATCTGGCCTTCTAAAGAGCAGTCAGGGTTGATCTCCTCTAGGACTGACCGGTTTGATCTCCTTGCAGTCCAAGGGACTCGCAGGAGTCTTCTCCAGCACCGTAGTTCAAAGGCTTCAATGTTTACCAGGTGATAATAATATTTATGGTATGATAAGCCAGCTTGGAGAATCTTAGCAGGATCAACTCTTTGGTATTCCCAGAGGAGGAGAAGAAAGAGGGGTGAGGAAGAGGACAAAGATCAAAGGAGAACATCTGCTCAGGCAAGGAAGGTTTAAATTGTGGGCATTTTCCCTTTTCTGTCTATTAATGGCTGAGATGACACATCGTAGACCAGCCCTGGGTGGAGTCGCCAGCCCACCACCCAAACCGAGCTGACAAACCATGACTCAACTTCATCACGGACCCTTGTTCCTCAGTGATCATCTCCAACTCATAGCGGAACACCTGAAGGCAGGAGAAGAAGCAACGGATGGGAACTCACCAAGGAGAGAAGCAAGCTAGAACTGAGGAGGAATTTCCTGACAGTGAGAACAATCAACCAGTGGAATGACTTCCTTTCAGAAGTCGTGGGTGCTCCATCACTGGAGGTCTTCAAGAAGAGACTGGAGAACCATTTGTCTGAAATGGGACAGGGCTTCCTGCCTCTGTTGTTATAAATAATTCAAATTAGGGCCAGAAGGAAACAATTCTTTCTTTCCTCTTTCCCTCTCCCTCCCTCTCCCTCTCTCCCTCCCTCCTTCCTGTGCTGCTAAGTTCTGTCCTTGATCCTCACCCACAAAACAACCTAACCACATAGTCCGTTTTTTCCCCAGCTGGCCAAAAATGAACCCATCATGTGAGTTGCACAAGATCTGATGACAGGCTGTTAGCAAACCGGGATCAGCGAAGGATGGACATGTGGGCACATGGAAGACACCTTGTGGGCGTGAAGTGTCTGCTTGCAGATGAGGTCATCTTCTCTGCCCCATGCAGCTCCCTTCCTCTGAGCGGTTGGGGAGCCTTCCTCAGCAGACGGAGTTGCAAGCTGCTTAGCCATGAGTCACCTTCTTCCATAAATACCAACCGCTCTTGCACGGATTCTGCCAAGGGATCCTTAAGAACCCTGGGCTATTTCGCTAGCAACTGTGGTGGATGGGCAGTGTGTGTGTGTATGGGGGGGGGAAGGTGGACCACTTGATAATTTCCCATCTCACCTCACTGCTTGAGCTTCTGCAATGAGAAAGTTGGCAGGCCAACTGAGAAAGGGAGGAGGATGGGAAGGGAAGGGAAGGGAAGGAAGGAAGGAAGGAAGGAAGGAAGGGAGGGAGGGAGGGAGGGAGGAAAGACAGAGAGATGAGGGAGGGAGGGAGGGAGGAAGGAGGGAGGGAGGAAAGAAGGAAAGAAAAAAGGAAGGAAAAGGAAGGAAAAGAGGGAGGGAGAGAAGGGTAGGAAGGGAGGGAGGGAGGGAGGAAAGTGAGAGAGATTAGGGAGGGAGGAAGGAGGGAGGGAGGAAAGAAGGAAAGAAAAAAGGAAGGAAAAGAGGGAGGGAGAGAAGGGTAAGAAGGAAGAAAGGAAGGGAGGGAGGGAGGGGGGAGGAAATACTGAGAGAGATTAGGGAGGGAGGGAGGAAGGAAGGAAGGAGGGAGGGAGGGAGGAAAGAAGGAAAGAAAAAGGAAGGAAAAGAAGGAAGGAAAAGAGGGAGGGAGGGAGGAAGGAAGGAGGGAGGGAGGGAGGGAGGAAAGAAGGAAAGAAAAAAGGAAGGAAAAGGAAGGAAAAGAGGGAGGGAGAGAAGGGTAGGAAGGAAGAAAGGAAGGAAGGAAGGGAGGGAGGAAATACTGAGAGAGATTAGGGAGGGAGGGAGGAAAGAAGGAAAGAAAAAAGGAAGGAAAAGAGGGAGGGAGAGAAGGGAATGAATGAAGGGGGGAAGGAAACTGGTACTGCTGAGTGAAATAAATAAATAAAAAAACAGCTGAAGTAATTTGATGGATATTGGATGATTCCCTTCCTCAAAGGGAGCAGACAAAACTTCCTTTGGTAAGGGATTTATTCTGATCCAGGGCGGAGTCGGTTAGCTCAATGTCACCCTTTCACTGGAGGTACAAACTTCAGCCGCTTCCCTTCCTTTCCACTTTCAGCGAGCTCAAGAAGAGATAGATGCCCGTGATTCAGTCCTTCCCTCTTTTGGATTCTTTTTAAAGCCTTAATTAAAGGCCAAAAACCCTCGCAGGAGGTTGAGCTCGACTCCCAGTGACGTATCCGCACAGCCGTGGTTTGTGTTGCCTTCTGGGATCTTTGTTTTGATTTCCGAGTCTCGCCTGCAGACCTAAAACTGTCTGATGGTCTCTCGCCCAAGTACTAACTGGGGCCCGTCCTCTTTAGTTTCCAACATCAGCCAAGTTCAAAAGCGAGATCCTTTACTGGAATGAAAAGAGAAGACTGAACAATTGACGGAATACAGAATAACAGAGTTGGAAGTGAACCTTGGAGGTCTTCTAGTCCAACCTCCCTGCTCAAGCAGAAGACCCTATGAGTTCATGGTGACCTAACCCTAACCCTAAGTGGAGTTTTCCTCCAATGGGATTTTCCCATGTATTTTACCAGGAAACATAGATAGGGCAGCCTAGAAAGGTAAGTGCCCTCCTAACCATACCCAAGCACTCCAAATTTGTTGGCAATGTCCATTTTGCTCTATGAGTTCATGGTGATCTAACCCTAACCCTAAGTGGAATTTTCCTCCAATGGGATTTTCCCATGTATTTTACCAGGAAACATAGCTAGGGCAGCCTAGAAAGGTAAGTGCCCTCCTAACCATACCCAAGTATTCCGAGTTTGTTGGCAATGTCCATTTTGCTCTCCGAGTTCATGGTGACATAACCCTAACCCTATACCATTCCAGACAAATGGCTGTTCAGTCTGTTCTTCAAAATCTCCAGTGATGGAGCACCCACAATTTTTGGAAGCAAGTCGTTCCTCTGATTAATTGTTCTCACTGTCAGGAAATTTCTCCTTAGTTCCAGGTTGCTTCTCTCCTTGATTAGTTTCCATCCACTGTTTCTTGTCCTGCCATTTGGTGCTTTGGAGAATAGCTTGACCCCCTATTCTTTGGGGCAGCCCCTCAAATATTGGAGGACTGCTATTAAGTTTCTCCTAGTTCTTCTTTTCACTAGACTAGACGTACCCAATTCTTCATGTGTTTTAGCCTTCAGCCCCACAATCATCTTTGCTGCTCTTCTCTGCATTCTTGTGCTCAGGTTTCACACTGGGGTCATTAAGCATACCCATTGCATAGCTAGAAGGCATTTTTGGGAAAATGGGAAGTAAACCCCAATTTTTCGGCAGAAAAAAATGTTGTAAATCACAGCCACATGACTCTGGGACATTGCAAAGGGCGGTAATTGTGTCCCATTGCTGAGGGTTCAAAATGTGGACATGTGACCAAGCTTTCCCAGCCATTGAAACTTCAGAACTGGGTGGTAAGTCCCATTTTATGGTGGGGTGTGTGTGGATTTGTCGTAACTTCAGACTGCCACTAAGTGAACAGTTGCACATTGAGGAGTACCTGTATTATCCAACACTCTTTTGTGCTCTACTGTATCTTGGTCTCCTCTACTTCCCATTTCTGATTTGCAAGAAATCTAAAAATGCCGAGTCCCCATTCCACATTTGAGTTTCCTTTTTCTCTTTTGAGGAAACTGGAAGAGTGAAATTAATGTTGCGGGTGGCAGTCATCTTAAGACGGAGTGGTGCAATTTTTTTTTTGCCAACTTGAAATCTTCATTTGACCTTTCAACAAACTGTCAGAGGTGACAATTCAAAAAAAAAATGAAAAGAAAAAGAAGAAGAACTAAGAGGGCCTGGGGCAAAAAAAGAGAGCTGAACTGGGCCTGCTATTGTTTTTTTTTAAAAAAAAAACCTGAATTCAGATGACGTTTAAGCTGACAATACTGGAATGCTGCATCCAGTTTTGGTCACCACGATATAAAAATGACGTTGAGGCTTTACGTAGAAAGAGTGTGGGGAAGAGCAACTAAGATGATTAGGAGACTGGAGGCTAAAAGAAAGGAAGAATGGTTGCTTGAATTGGGTATGTCTACTCTAATGAAAGGGACGCGGTGGCTCAGTGGGTTAGGACGCTGAACTTGTCGATCGGAAGGTCGGCAGTTTGGCGGGTCGAATCCCGAGTGCCGCGTAGCAGAGTGAGCGCCTGTTACGCGTCCCAGCTTCTGCCAACCTAGCAGTTTGAAAGCACGTAAACATGCAAGTAGAAAAATAGGGACCACTCCGGTGGGAAGGTAACAGCGTTCCGTGTGCCTTTGGCATCTAGTCATGCCGGCCACATGACCACGGAGACGTCCTCGGACAAGCGCTGGCTCTTCGGCTTTGAAACGGAGATGAGCACCGGCCCCTACAGTCGGAAACGACTAGCACGCATGTGCGGGGGAACCTTTACCTTTAACTAGCATATCTGCGACTTGCAATAAACAAATTATAGTCTGTGCAAGAGACAAAGCAGTGTTCTTAATGTCCCTTTGGGGGGACAGAATCCATTAGCAGTGTATAACATTACAAAGATTTGTCTCATTAAGTTCCTCCTCCTCTGTCTCATCCCCTCCTCTTGCTCCTTCCTCTCCCAACCACCATTCTTTCTTCTTCTCCTTTGACTTCTCCTCCTTCTCCTGCCTTCTCTTCTCCTTCTCCTTCACCGCCCTTCCTTCCCCTTCTCCTCCTTTTCCTTTGCTTTCTTCTCCCTCTTCTCCTGTTTCCCCTCCCCCTCGTGCTCCTCCTTTTTCTGAAAGCAAACCCACTTGCTTTCAAGGTAGATAATACGAAGATTATACTGTTTATAAATGCTGTAATAGCAAAAACACCGCTTAGGCAGCATGCGTCTCTCTCTCTCTCTCTCTCTCTCTCTCTCTCTCTCTCTCTCTCTCTCTCTCTCTCTCTCTCTCTCTCTCTCTCTCTCTCTTTCATTTCTCTCTCTCTCTCTCTCTCTCTCTCTTTCATTTCTCTCTCTCTCTCTCTCTCTCTTTCATTTCTCTCTCTCTCTCTCTCTCTCTCTCTCTCTCTCTCTCTCTCTTTCTCTCTCTCTCTCTCTCTCTCTCTCTCTCTTTCTCTCCCTCTCTTTCTCTCTCTCTCTCTCTCTCTCTGTGTGTGTGTGTGTGTGTGTGTGTGTGTGTCTGGCAAAGCGATCTGTATTTAATGGATTGTTTTGCATTACATTTGCACACACCACGTATAGGCCTATTTTCACAGCAGTACCCTACGCATTTAGGTTAATGTGTATACCGTTGCATCAACCAGGGCGACAACAACAATCGCTGCCACCCTGGTGGCCCAGATGCAAACGGGAGGGATCTGGTGCCATCTCTGGAATAAATCCGAAAGAGTGAAGATCAAGATTTGTTCCCACAGATACAGCTGCAGTTTTTGGAGATGTGCCGATGACCTGCCTAACAAACTGCAAATGAGATGGTGAAATCTGGATCCTTTGAAGTCGCTGACATTTTTGCGATTGGTGCCAATGCTGCTGTCGGGATTTAAATCCTCCCTAGGAGAGAGGAAAGCCTTGTACATCTGGCAACTTTCTGCTTTCTAAACACACACACACACACACACACACACACACACACACAGGGGGTGGTGTTGGTGTTGGGGTGGCAGAGGATCAGCATAAGCCACAAAGCGGGTAGAGTAACCAGCCTCCCCCCCTGTGGAGTTGAAGGTTGGTATAACGAGAAACAGATAACGGATAGAAGAGACTATTTGTAGCTCAGGGTTAAAGTCTGGGGACCTCCGTGCTCTCTGAGCTCGGTTAGTTCCTCTTGGCAGAGATTTCATGACCCAGCTAGGTAACATCATCAGTGCTAGAAGGGAATAGGGTTTGCAGGGAGGAGGAGGAGGAGGAGGAGAAGGAGGAGGAGGAGGGGAAGGGGGAGGAGGAGGAGAGGAGGAGTGGAGGAGGAGGAAGAGGACTGTGGGAACCTCAGTGCTCTCTGAGCTTGGTTGTTTCCTTGCAGACATTTCATTACCCAACTAGGTAACATCATCAGTGCTAGAAGGGAATAGGCTTTGCAGAGAGGAGGAGGAGGAGGAGGAGGAGGAGGAGGAGGAGGAGGAGGAGGAAGAGCAAAGTCAACCTGAGAAGCCTTGCTTAAAGACAGCATGATTTATTTCACAACTGCACTGATTTCCTTAGCCACCCTGGCCAGAAAGATCACAAAATAGAGCAAAACTCACTTTAACAACCACCTTTCTTAGCAATGGAAAGTCCGGTCCTGGCTGTAGTTGCAAATCAAGGACTACGTGACCACCGGCTTAACACGTCACACCAGGTATAATACGCTTACTAAATGAACAGCCTCAAAAATGTTAGCTTCAAGCTCAGGGCGCAGAGATCCTGTATTATTGGAGACTTGGGTGTGAATGACAGATGCAATTTCTCTTCGAGTTCCTATCCCGAGCCGAAATCATATCACGGGCTTTTAATGAAAACACTTGACGTTCGACAGAGTTTATCTCTTTTGCTAACTCAGAAAATCTGTGTCAAATTCAAGAAAGAAACAGATTTGGTTGTTTTTGTGTGTGTGTGGTTTTTCTTTCTTTCTTTTTTTTGTCTAATGCTGATGAAATCGCTCTAGGGATTTCACAGAGGCTTTCATAATTTACTCCTCCTTTTTATTGCCTTTATATATATATATATATATATAGATAGATAGATAGATAGATAGATAGATATAGATAGATACTGTATAGATATAGATATAGATATAGATATAGATATAGATATACACATAGACATAGACATGTATATGTTTATGTTTATGTATATGTATATGTATATGTATATGTATATGTATATGTATATGTATATGTATATGTATATGTATATGTATATGTATATGTACGTGGGGGAAAAACCCGAATGACCAAAGATCCACATACAAACACCCGCGAAAACCTCAGAAAACATATATATGTATATATATGTATATATATGTATATATATAAGGGACGCGGTGGCTCAGTGGGTTAGGACGCTGAGCTTGTCGATCGGAAGGTCGGCAGTTTGGCGGGTCGAATCCCGAGTGCCGCGTAACAGAGTGAGCGCCTGTTACTCGTCCCAGCTTCTGCCAACCTAGCAGTTCGAAAGCACGTAAAAATGCAAGTAGAAAAATAGGGACCACTCCGGTGGGAAGGTAACAGCGTTCCGTGCACCTTTGGCGTCTAGTCATGCCGGCCACATGACCACGGAGATGTCCTCGGACAAGCGCTGGCTCTTCGGCTTTGAAACGGAGATGAGCACCGGCCCCTAGAGTCGGAAACGACTAGCACGCATGTGCGGGGGAACCTTTACCTTTACCTTATATGTATATATATATGTGTGTGTGTGTGTAAATTATTCAAATTGCTAATAAAGAATTAGGGAGGAAAGAAAGATTTAACTAACAAGGTATTCAAAAGACTTGACAAATACTTAACACACACACACACACACACATATATATATATGTATGTATATATGTATATATGTATGTATGTATATATAAAAGGCTAGAATTATTGTGCCACCGTGCAAATTAAGAAGCTGCCTCAGCAGCCCAGATAAGGAAGAGAGAATGAAAAGAGACACCCTGAACTGCAGTAGACTCATTTACAGAAAGAAAAGTAACCAACCCAATTGGGAGAACTGGAAGGAAACTTCATTTCTCACAACGCACTGTGAAAAAATTAGGGTTCCCCTTCCTTTCAGGGAAAAGAAGCAAAGCGGGTAGAGAGATGGGAAGGAGACAACGCATTGCTGAGCGAGGCCCTGTGTTCAACTCCCCCACTAAGATGGGACTCAGCTTTCAGACTCAGCTTTCAGGGCGAGGGGAGACACAACAACAGCAGCGTACCAATATTTGAGGGGCTGCCCCAAAGAAGAGGGTGTCAAGCTGTTCTCCAAAGCCCCTGAAGGCAGGACAGGAAACAAATAGATGGAAACTAACCAAGGAGAGAAGCAACCTAGAACTAGGGAGAAACTTCCTGACAGTTAGAACAATTAGCCAGTGGAACAACCTGCCTCCAGAAGCTGTGAATGCTCCAACACTGGAAGTTTTTAAGAAGAGACTGGACAGCCATTGGTCTGAAATGGTAGAGGCTCTCCTACCTGAGCAGGGGGTTGGACTAGATGGCCTCCAAGGTCCCTTCCAACTCTGTGTTTCTGTTATTCTGCAACAGAAATCAGAATAGCTGACTTAATGAAGAGAAGGGCTAGGGGGGACAGGATAGCAGTGTTTCCAGTATCTCAGGGGCTGCCCCAAAGAAGAGGGAGTCAAGCTATTCTCCAAAGCTCCTGAAGGCAGGACAAGAAGCAACAGATGGAAACTCATCGAGGAGAGAAGCAACCTAGAACTAAGGAGAAGTTTCCTGACAGAACAATTAATCTGTGGAACAACCTGCTTCCAGAAGCTGGGAATGCTCCAACACTGGATGTTTTTAAGAAGAGACTGGACAGCCACTTGTCTGAAATGGTATAGGCTCTCCTGCTTGAGCAGGGGGCTGGACTAGAAGATCTCCAAGGTCCCCTCTAGCTCTATTCTATTATAGTTTAACTCACAGCTTCTGGAGGCAAGCCATTCCACTGATTAATTTTTCTCATTATCAGGAAATTTAGTTTTAAGTTGGTTGTCTCCTGGATTAGTTTCCATCCACTGCTCTTTAATGCCCTTCCTTCCTTCCTTCCTTCCTTCCTTCCTTCCTTCCTTCCTTCCTTCCTTCCTTCCTTCCTTCATCTCTCTCTCTCTCTCTGTCTCTCTCTCTCTCTCTCTCTCTTTCTTTCTTTCTTTCTTTCTTTCTTTCTTTCTTTCTTTCTTTCTTTCTTTCTTTCTTTCTCTTTATTCTACATTTCTTTCTTTCCCCTTTTCCTTTCTCCCTTTCCCTTCTCTCCCTCCCCTTCACCTGTATTTTATATTCTGATTAGTTTAACAAAAAATATTTTTTAAAGAGATTGAAAGAGTCCCTTGGAGTTGGATGGCTAATAAAGTGAGATAAATAATAATAAAATAATGATTGTTAAAAAAAATCTCATTTAGGATCCTATCGAATTCCTCCAGCGCTTTTCCGATGCAGCTGAATTTTAGACACGCCTTAAGCTACAGCTCTCTTCTCTCTCCTGCTTAGTTATTTGCACACTATTTGAATGCTATTGTCTCACTTTCAGGAGTGAGTCCCCTTTGGCAAAGCACGGGACCCCCACTTATTTTACTCTTTCTGAGCGTCTTTCAATTATATTTTGTCCTAATGCCTGCGCATTTAGTTCCACTTATCCCCGGCTAATAGTTCAGCTCATTGTCAAATACCCATTAACATAAAATCAACATAGCAATTTTGATCAAGTCCTTCTATCATTAACCCATTTTAAAGGGGAGCTGCAGCTCCCATTTCAAATACATTTAATTATTGGCTTAATAACAGTAGAAGATTCTTTGGTCCTATAGAAAACAAGAGAGGAAAAATTAACAGTTCGCATGCCACCCCAAGCTTTCTTCTGAATGTTGTGATGAATTCTGAATTAATTGCCAAACTTGTCCTTTGGGCAAACGTGGCCTATCAGGGGTCGTGTGGGACTTAGGTGGTTTTCCTAGCCAATCAGAGACAGCTACAAGGTGGATGAAAATAAAGACTTGGAATCTGAATAAGAAAATGGAAGGAAGGTTACGTTCTGCTAAAACAGTGAGGCAGATATTTTGGGGAAATGAAATCCAGTGTGATAGATAGATAGATAGATAGATAGATAGATAGATAGATAGATAGATAGATAGATAGATAGATAGATTAAACAGATAAACAATAAACAGATAGAGAGATAGAGACAGCCAGATGATAAACAGTTAAAAGATAGAGAGGGATGATAGATAAACAGAAAATACATAGACAGAAAGAGATAGAAAGAGAGGGAGACAGGTAGATAGAAAGAGATGGAGAGATAGAGAGGCAGATGATAAACAGATAATGGATAGAATGAGATAGATAGGCAGGTAGATAGCAACAGACAGATTATAGATTAAACAGATAATAGACACAGAGAGAGAGAGAGAGAGAGAGAGAGAACGATATATATATATATATATATATATATATATATATATATATATATATATATATATATATATATAGAGAGAGAGAGAGAGAGAGAGAGAGAGAGATGTTAATTGAAGCATTAATTCAGTGGTCTCAGTAACACAGAGGCATATTCTCTATCTTTCTGAAAAAAGCAATTAAATCTTCGATCTGCCTGCTCTACTTAGATATATTAATCCAATCCTTTCAACAATGGGGATGTCTACTCTTGGACCAAATTTTTTAATTCTGTCCAGCCATCCTGTAACAAACTGGGCTGCGGTTTCTCTCCCGTTCTAACCCAATCGTCACGAAAGAGAGATATACGTCTGTCAAACAAAAATAAAGATTAAATCCATGACTGCGCAGTGGAAACCTTACCCCTTATTCCACTTACGTACCTGCATCATGTGTAAACAGTTAAAGGGGAAGGAATGCGGGCTTTGAGATCCAATGAATGAAATCTAAGCTATTTCCTACTTTGGTTTTTTCAAAATAATCATTAATGTGCTAAGCACATTCATTTGTGCTTTAAAATTGTAAGCCGCCCTGAGTCTTCGGAGAAGGGCGGGATATCAATGGGATTAAAAAAAAAAGGAATTTCTGTTATTTCAAACATTTAAAAGTAGGCTGGTCGAAAGCTGCACTGAATTGTCCATCCCAGGCGTGACGTAGATATGAGTCCACCACCCTCTTTAAACTTCTACACGCCATCTTTCTTGTTGGTAACAGCCACGTTGTTGTTACTAACAACTGTTAAGGAGATGGTTGTTATCATGTTGTTGTTACTAAGATCCATCCAAAGAGAGAAGCAGCCTGGAATTAAGGAGAAACTTCCTGACAGTGAGGACAATTAGACAGTGGAACTGCTTGCTACCAGAAGTTGTGGGTGCTCCATCACTGGAGGCTTTCAAGAAGAGACTGGATGGCCACTTGTCTGAAACGGTATAGGTTTTCCTGCTTGAGCAGGGGGCTGGACTAGAAGACCTCCAAGGTCCCTTCCAGATCTATTCTGATTGTCTGATGTTACTAACTTAACTGCTGCAGTGATTCACCTAACAGCCGGGGCGAGAAAAGTCGTAAAACGGGGCCAAAACTGACTAAACGCATGTCTCACTTAGCAACAGAAAGTTGTGCCTCAATTGTGGTCGTCAGTCAGGGACTGTCTGTAGATGGGAAGAAAAAAAAACACCCTGAAGCCTTGTCTTTTTTAAAAAAGAAAGAAATGCAACGAGTAACATTTACATTTCCTACTCTAATGGAGATAGGGACGTGGTGGTTCAGTGGGTTAGGATGCTGAGCTTGTCGATCAGAAGGTCGGCAGTTTGGCGGGTCGAATCCCAAGTGCCGCGTAGCAGAGTGAGCGCCTGTTACTCGTCCCAGCTTCTGCCAACCTAGCAGTTCGAAAGCATGTAAAAATGCAAGTAGAAAAATAGGGACCACTCCGGTGGGAAGGGAACAGCGTTCCGTGCGCCTTTGGCGTCCAGTCATGCCGGCCACATGACCACGGAGACGTTCTCGGACAAGCGCCGGCTCTTCGGCTTTGAAACGGAGATGAGCACCGGCCCCTAGAGTCGGAAACGACTAGCACGCATGTGCGGGGGAACCTTTACCTTTACCTTTACTCTAATGGAAGAAAGCAAGCTGATTTCTTTTTTTTTCTTCAGATCTCTCCAATGCTGTCATATAGCCTGGGTGAATCTGTGAGCCAGGGTGAGCCTGACCTTGAGGCAGAGCGACACCGGTCAGTATTAAATTACCACAATGTCTGCTGTTTAGTTTATCTTTGGGACTCGTGAAGATGAGATGATTGTAGAACTTCATTTGTAGAATTGCTAACTCACGGCAGGGCAGGGCAGGGCAGGGCAGGGCAGGGCAGGGCAGGGCAGGGCAGGGCAGGGGAGAGAGAGAGAGAGAGAGAGAGAGAGAGAGAGAGAGAGAGAGAGAGAGAGAGAGAGAGAGAGAGAGAGAGAGAGAGAGAGAGAGAGAGAGAGAGAGAGAGAGAGAGATATGGTGATAAATGCTTTATTTATAATTGTCCCAAAGGCCCAGGAGTGAGGGGAGGGTGTGTGTGTTGTGTTACGGATGCTTCTTTTAATTTCCTCTGGGGTGTCATCAAACTAATGCATGCTTTGCCCTGAAGAAAGAAAAAAAATGCAAATACCCAGCTTGAATTCCAAAAACAATCTAGCAGGGATTACCTCCTTGCCCACTTCTCACAATAAAGAATAAAGAGGGCTGTAGGGGAAAATCGGTTGGGTCAGATGCTCCCAATTTCTCCCTCGATTTTGGATGGGTTCTGAAGGAAGGAAGGAAGGGGGGCAGGGGTGGGCGCAGAAGAATCCTTGAATTTGCATAGTTGCCATGGAGAACAAGACAGCTGCCTGCAGACTCACACATGGCCAAACCCGCCCCCCCTTATAAATCACACCCCAGTGGAAGGGTGTTGCATTAAGATATCAGGTAGCCCAAGAAATATGCGCTGCCTGCCCAGTTCAGCTGTGAGAAAATGTTTTCTATGGAGGCCTGCTTCCTGCCGTCTAACAATACTGATGCTTTTTAGCAGATGGTCCTAAGAGTGACAGGTATAAATGTAATCCCAAGCACCAATGCACAATAAATCAGAATTAGCCATGAAAGAAATAGACAGAACAGGCTTTCTTCTTTCTGAATGTCCTCCTCCTCCTCTTCCTCCTCCTCCTCCTCCTCCTCCTCTCCACAAACCCCATTCCCTTTTAGCACTGATGATGTTACCTAGTTGGGTCATGAAATGTCCACAAGAAAACCACCAAGCTCAGTGACAATAAAGAATCTCACAGTCGTCCTCCTTCTCTTCCTCCTCTTCCTCTTCCTCCTCCTCCTCTTCTTCTTCCTCCTCCTCCTCTTCCTCCTCCTCCTCCTCCTCCTCTCCACAGACCCCACTCACTTCTAGCACTGAAGATGTTACCTAGTTGGATAACAAAACATCTGCAAAAAGCCAACCACGCTCTAAGACCACCAAAGAAGACTCCATAGTCCTCCTCCTCCTCCTCCTCCTCCTCCTCCTCCTCCTCCTCCTCCTCCTCTCCACAGACCCCACTCACTTCTAGCACTGAAGATGTTACCTAGTTGGATAACAAAACATCTGCAAAAAGCCAACCACGCTCTAAGACCACCAAAGAAGACTCCATAGTCCTCCTCCTCCTCCTCCTCCTCCTCCTCCTCCTCCTCCTCCTCCTCCTCTCCACAGACCCCACTCACTTCTAGCACTGAAGATGTTACCTAGTTGGATAACAAAACATCTGCAAAAAGCCAACCATGCTCTAAGACCACCAAAGAAGACTCCATAGTCCTCCTCCTCCTCCTCCTCCTCCTCCTCCTCCTCCTCCTCCTCCTCCTCTCCACACACCCCACTCACTTCTAGCACTGAAGATGTTACCTAGTTGGATAACAAAACATCTGCAAAAAGCCAACCACGCTCTAAGACCACCAAAGAAGACTCCATAGTCGTCGTCGTCCTCCTCCTCCTCCTCCTCCTCCTCCTCCTCCTCCCTCCTCCCAATTGTATTGATCCATTTTCCAAAGTGTTCCTGCAAAAGGACTTGTGAAAAGGGAAACAGATCAGCTATTTAGTTTACAAGAGCCACATAGATAGGCTCTTGGCCAGAAATATCAGAAAGACAATAAAATAATAAAATAAAATAGTAAAGAAAAATGAATCAAATCAAAATAGAGCTTTCCTTTTCAGGACCCGGGTGACGGTATCTCGTCAACCTGGACTAATCTTTTCTTGATTTGATGTTGAGTTCCATGGGCAACCAAAGACAACCTTTTCACTCCATTTCTTTCTTTCTGCTATCATTATCATCATCATCATCATCACCACCTCCTTTTCCTCCAGGTCAGCGAAAGACCAGAACATTACCCATCTTCAAATTAGCTGACAAGCTCAAGGGAAATCAAAAGAGCTTCGTTTCTGCCTACTTTTCAGTCCATTATCAAGGGCTAAGTAAGCCCTACAGCTGTTTTCATTTAGGCTAATGTTTGTGCAGCCTAGGCCTGCAAAACCAGATGTTGAGCATCTGGAAAGGCTCCATTACTGTCAGGAGTCAATTCTCAGGAATTCAGAGATGAGCTGCAAATCTAAATCAGGAGGTGAGACCAAGGGGTTCTAGCTGAGAAACATACCAAAGCTAGAAAAAGAGAGTGGGGAAAAACAAATCAACCGCAGAGAATAAATATGAATTTAAGCATGCAAAGCCCTCTTTGACATCCTATCATATTTTGATGCTATGTGGACGTTAGGGAAAAACCTACTTGGTTCATAGCTTTATTAGATTACCATCTGGCCTTTATTACGTTATAAGTAATTCAATGTGGCAAACATGCCTAAGATCTTTCCTCCTCCTCTTTCCCCCCTAACAACCTTGTGAGGTGGGTTGGTCTGGGAGTGACTGACCTAAGGTCATGCAGCTAAGGCAGGAGTAGAACTCACTGCCTCCTGGTGATCGGCCCAAAGTCACCCAGCCAGCTTTCATATCTAAGCTGGAACTAGAACTTACCATCTCCTGGTGATTGGGCCAAAGTCACCCAGCCAACTTTCATATCTAAGCTGGAACTAGAACTTACCATCTCCTGGTGATTGGGCCAAAGTCACCCAGCCAGCTTTCATATCTAAGCTGGAACTAGAACTTACCATCTCCTGGTGATTGGGCCAAAGTCACCCAGCCAGCTAAGCTGGAACTAGAACTTACCATCTCCTGGTGATTGGGCCAAAGTCACCCAGCCAACTTTCATATCTAAGCTGGAACTAGAACTTACCATCTCCTGGTGATTGGGCCAAAGTCACCCAGCCAGCTTTCATATCTAAGCTGGAACTAGAACTCACCATCTCCTGGTGATTGGGCCAAAGTCACCCGGCCAGCTTTCATATCTAAGCTGGAACTAGAACTCACAGTCTCCTGGTTTCCAGGCCAGCACCTTACCCACTACACCAAACGGGCTCCCTTTTGATGTAAGCTTAAGCAATATCCCACCCACAGTGCAATCCCAAATTCTTTCTCAGCAAAACAAAATCCTATGCCTTCACAGCAGCCACATCTTGCAATGTGTTCTACGGAGCAAAACCAGGTACAAAAACTGGGTGCCTCGGGGGAAAGTGCAGAAAACCAGAAGGATCTATGTGACTTTTTTAAAAAAATAAAATAAAATTCAGAGGTGGCAAAGGGACCGACCTGAAGACCGGAAGAATCTGAAACTTGAGAGAAAGGGAAATTGATGGTTTACCTTTAGCCACGGGCCTCTCCCAACTTTTTGACAGGAACCACCATCAGATGCCTTCAAATGCATCAGGCTGATGGGTCAAATTTCTACCTGCCAGAGTATTTTTTTTCCCAGCACAGGAGCCAGGGTCCCTGTTTTGTATTAATCCTGACAGTCTACAATCCCTGCTTGGAATTGGATATGGCTGGGTTAGAGGTAGAAAAACCATCTCCATAGCAACACAAACATCTCAAATCCGCCCACTCGGGGTCCTGGCAGGATTGGAGCCCTAGCTATTCCTGCTTTCCTGAGCTGTGGCAGCATTCTCTTTTCAGCTGCTTTTAAGGCTAATTAAATACCACTTGACATTGTGTGGAATAAACAAAGACGGGCTTCTCCGCCGGGCCCCCACCGAAACCATTTCAGAGGGTCTGTTGCTCCTCCGGGGAAGTTGACCTCCCAAAGAATAAGCAGCCTAATTAGCCACCACCTAGGAGGCGCATCCCGGCACAATCTGTGGCTGCAAACTCTGAACAATTAATCATTTAGCTCAGATAGGTCACCCGTTTGATTATTCCCTTTTTCTTCTTCTAGCCAACCTGGGTTCTAACTGAAGAGGGGATTCGTGAAGCAAAAAAAAACAAAAACAAGGCTCGGTGATTGGAGAGGGTCCCCCCTCCCTCACCCACTACCACCTGGAAATAAAAATAGAGACAAACAGTTAATCAGAGAGAGGCTGAGACTGGAGCTTTGGCTACTTGGATGTTTCTATTCCTAGCACCTTAGTCAAGCTGAACTTTATTGCAATTACCCGTTTGGTTCGGCCCTGTGGAATCAAGACACATCTCTACTTTTAAGGCATCCCTTTCATTTGGAAAATTGGGGCGTGGGGGTGGGGAGCAGAATTCTTATCAAACTTCTGCTATTAAGACGTTGAGAATAGATCTCCTGGACTACCAGACCAAGGGATATTCAGTGGAGCTCCCTCCCTCCTTCCTTCCTTCCTTCCTTCCTTCCTTCCTTCCTTCCTTCCTTCCTTCCTTCCTTCCTTCCTTCTTCCCTCCCTCCCTCCCTCCCTTCTTCAACTTTAAGAAAGATTTGTGGCCATCACCACCTCCTTTGCAGATGGGTCTCACAGGACTTTTGAATTGGGGACCCTGGAGATCTTAATATTAAGGGCAATATTAAGAAATGCTTTAGTTATTTGTAGACTATCTGAGGAGAGGATCAGAAATTTGGATGGAGTTTGGTGGTCAATGGCTGCACTTCATGGTGATCAGAGGGGGTGTCAGGATACACATATCTGACCCTTTTTACAGCACATAGATCCATTTCCACTTTTGTAGGTGAGAAAGTCTCAACTTTTCTCTGTCCGGAATTAATTCTGATCTACAAGGAACTTGATGTAAATGAGTCCCAGCACAATCTCTTCCTGCTAGTGGAAAACCAAGAGCAGATCCCAATACAAGGGTGGTTCAGTACCATGGATAGCTCCATAGGGGCAACTCAATTTAATAAGCATGTGTCCACATAGGAGTCCTTCCTTCCTTCCTTCCTTCCTTTCCTCTCCTCCCTCCCTCCTTTCTTCCTTCTTTCCTGCCTTCCTTCCCTCTCCTCCCTCCTTCCCTTCTTCCTTCCCTCCCTCCTTCCCATCTTTCCTTCATTTTTCCCTTCCTTCCTTCCTTCCTTCCTTCCTTCCTTCCTTCCTTCCTTCCTTCCTTCCTTCCTTCCTTCCTTCCTCAACCATCACCACTATCTTTGCAAATGTGACTTGTCAATACTCTTCCTTTACATTTTCAGGTATCAATCCAGACATTGGAAGACATATCAAATTAATAGAAAACCAGAATGCCTCTTGCATTCCTGAAATCTAATTTCACCCCTGGTTAAGTTGATGTTGGTAGCTTTTGTTCCTGTGTGTAACAGCCAAGAACGTGGTACGAGGGTCCTTCCTTTTGATACTCACCAAGAATAGACTGTAGTTGTCACTTACCTTAGTTCCAATCCCACCTGTTTGGGTTCTTGTTTGTTTGTTTAAAACAAGCTGGTTAAGAATGTGGGAGGCTTTTGTTTGGATTAAATAAGCTGGCCTAATTGTAAATATGAAAATAGGAACCGTGATGGTTCAGATTGCACATGAATCTAAATTTTGCAGCACAGCCTGAAACACACACACCAAGATGTCTGTGTAAGGAATAATCACATGGGGAAAAAACCAGGCCTACCCACTGCAGGTAGTAGGGACAGCTGTGTACGACAAGAAATGTAAATTGTTTGCAAGTGGGGGTGTGAAAATTCTGCCAAGCCTGTTATGCTGGCTCTTTCATCATTGTATCCCTTTACATTTTCTCCCCAAGTTCACAGTGTAAAAATAATCATTTTTGAGAAGAGGTCCTTTCAACATTTCTTCCCCGGATGACTGGACCTGTGCCCAGACTTATTTTGTTTTTTTAAGCCTGGGTGGACTTCATCAGAATTCCAGCTGAGGAGGTGGACCAGCTCTTGAAAGTAGAAAAGTATGGGCAGCAGTAATGAGAAAATGAGAAGAAGAAGAAGAAGAAGAAGAAGAAGAAGAAGAAGAAGAAGAAGAAGAAGAAGAAGAAGAAGAAGAAGAAGAAGAAGAAGAAGAAGAAGAAGAGAATTCACAGTGTCAACCTAAAGATTTGTGTCAAATCAATGGGGTGTTCTTCAGAAGGGATGGAAGCTTTTCAAAATCTGTAGCAACATAAATTTGGGGCTCAAATGTGGTCATAAGTCAAGGATTACCTGTATATCCCAGTTGCGTCCAACTTGGACGCAAAGTTAGCATTTGCATTATCCTAGTTCAGAGGTAGGCAACCTTGGCTCTTTTATGACTCGTGGACTTCAGCTCCCAGAATTCCTGACTCAGCATGGCTGTTTCAGGAATTCTGAGTATTGAAGTCCACAAGTCATAAAAGAGCCAAGGTTGCCTACCACTGTCATGCAATGCCTTTTTCCCCTCTTCACGGTTAGGGAGAGATTTTTGCTGTAAAGCAGAAGAACCAATGTGGTGAAGGTAAATAGGAGAAACAAAAGCTTTCTCCCCCTACTCCATCTCCTTGAGGTAATGCTCTCCATGATAGGAGCAGTGGGGGGAAAAAAAGAGATACCAAGAATTTCTGATAGTAGGATAACTCTAGCATCCTTGTTCCGAATAGAAATGAACGCATCAATGCCCCAAAGCAACAAGCTCTGCTTTAAGATGAGAAGTCCCCCCCCCAAAAAAAAAAAAATCAGAAAGGCAGCTCCATCAAATGACATTCATCACGTAAGCTACTCAGGAAACATCGGACTCTATGTTCATCAGGGGGAAATGTCAACTTGCTCTTAAAATAGTCGTAAAATTGGTAGGTTGCTGCCCAAGTGTACACAGCACAATGTGGAGTTTGAGCGGTACCGTTGGTTGATTCAGTGGAGACAAAAGAACTTGGGGCCCCTTCCTTTCCCAGCACCCAGACAAATGCTTGGCTGTATGAATAGACGTTGACATTCAAAGACTAGCAGGCTTTGAAAGGAGAAAACAAGCAGGCAGAGAGAGGGAATCAACCATCAAGATCTACCCCTGAGTAGATTGGCAAGGGCACCAGATGAAAAGGAAATTTTGAAAGAGGGCTTCCAGTCTGTCATCTGGCTATATTTGGAGTGCCATGCTCACCATCTTGATGTTCAGAAATGAGGCAGGGATGATTTGGATGGCTATAATTTGAAAGCTTTTCTGGGTAGTCCCCCTGACAGTAGTATTTCTCAACCTTGGCTACTTTAAGATGCCTGGACGTCAACTCCTAGAATTCCAGTCCAAGAGAGAACACATCTACTTCATCTTCTCAATCAGCATGTCTCAACCTTGGCAACTTTAAGATGGGTGGACCTCAGCTCCCAGGATTCCCCAGCCAGTTTAAGTTTTCCCTATGTTGGCTGGGGAATTCCGAGAGAAGTCCACACATCTTCAGCTGGCTGGGAATTCTGGGAGTAGAAGTCCACACATCTTGCGAAGGTTAAGAAACACTGTCCTACACCTTTGAGTTCTGCAAAATAAAGAGCAAAAGCTACAGTGGAGCAAGCGACCTTAAGCTACACCTAAATGGCCTTTCTGAATTTGTAGGGCAGAGAAATTGAATGGAAGATTTCTCTGGAATAAGGTGAAGGATTTCCTTTGCCATTAAGTAAATGCAGTGCTTTTTTTTTTTTGTAAAAGAAAAAGATGCCGGAACTCACACATGTCATACAACCTGCCTTGCCTACCCTACAAGGTTCCATCCAAAAAAGGTGCTGAGCGTTCTATGAGAAAAAAAGCCCTGAGCAAATGTAAGAGCACTCTAATCCACCCAGAAATTTTTTTGTTGATAGTCTTCTTGGAGTGTTATTTCAAAAGTCCATTCTCTTTCATTATCTTGGATGGAAACAAGGAGCATTAACCTATATATTGCAATATCACAACTGAGTATTCTTCCTGATGGGTCTCGTTCTTCTAGTTTGGGGACTCAATTTTTCTACGCTGTGGTATCTCGGCTTTACAGCTAAGACAAGGAGCAGAAGAAGTGGCAGGATGTCAAGTGTAAGCTGACAAGAGGTGAATTGTGGAGGGGAGGTGAAGAACATCAAAGGAGGTTCAGCCTCAAGAAGTGACCTGCATTTTGAACCAGCACAGCTTGTTGAGGTTGTTCAGGTTGTCCCATCAGACAAGAAGGCACCATAATTAGGTGTCTATATCCCTCTCTTTCAAGAATCCTGCTGGGCTTTTCTGCTCAAACCCGGTGAAAAGATCTCTGATAGCTAAGTGTCCCTGGGCTCCCACTGCACATGGCATCACGTAGAATGAAATTAATCAGACCTCGTTTCCCATCCGATGCAAATGACATTATAATTCATTCCAGGCTCCAAGTTCATACCACTTTTTTTATTCTAACATGACAAGAACCTGGAGATATCAAACTGATTGCGATGGAGGTTTGGACAGAGAAGCTTAAGGTCACCTCATCACCAGCCGAGAAGTTCAAGATTCATTCTCTTGGCTACTCCTGAAATGACCCCTTTGGATGGAGGACTGCCCTTTTGTAAAGCTGGACATGAGGCACAAATGACATTTCAAGGGCTTTCTCTTGATTCTGTTGAGCAGGACTTCTAACTGCTTAAGCCACAGAGACTTCCTCTGACATTATTAATCGGGGTGCACCGTTCAGAAGAACTATTATTTCTATAGTGAGACACACTGAACCACTACAGTGGAATTAAATTGCCATTCCCAGAGGTTCTATCTAGCTTTTTCTCCCCAATTGTACCTTACCTGACTTGGTCATGCTCTCCATGTCATTCCATCCTCTGGATGGACTCTGTTGCATGAATGTCTTGGTGGAGCCTTGGTGGAGCAATGGGCTAGTGCCTCCTTAAGTAACACCAGCTGCCTGCAATTAGTGCAGGTTCGCATCCCACCAGGCTCAAGGTTGACTCAGCCTTCCATCCTTCTGAGGTAGGTAAAATGAGGACCCAGATTGTTGGGGGCAATAAGCTGACTTTGTAATAATGCCACTGGGGGGGGGGCGAAAGCCCTAATAAGCAGGCATATACATAGAATGAAGGCTATTGCTAAGCACATTGATTTGGGCTTTAGACTGTAAGCCGCCCTGAGTCTTCGGAGAAGGGCGGGATATAAATGGGATTAAAATTTAAAAAAATGTCCTTCTAGCTTGACTTCTAGGACCAGACTCAACCACTGAAGGCACCTCAGAAGGCTCAACCTTATTCACATGGATGATCTCACTGACCTTGGGAACAACAGAGCATTAGCCATCCCTTGAGCAAAGATAACCAGCTTTCTTTCATGTTTCCAGATGCAGCTCATTGTTAACGTCTCTCTTCTTCTCATGGAGAAGCCTGGAGTGATCTAGTTGCCCGAGGACAGATGTTCACATCATAGCAAACCGACAGAATGATTGACGTTAATTGTGAGAGCACTTGGCAGTTTCCCACAAAATGGCTAAACAGAGAATAATTTGCGAGCTGTCCAGATAGATCCCTCAAAGGTCTGGATGAGGAAAGATAGTTACCATAATCCAAGCAAGAACATGCTGAGGTTCTTACCCCAAGCAGATGCTCCTTGCAAGCATGGCGTTTATCAAGTGGCTGTTAAAAGGAGTTGTGTTCAAATTGACACAATCTGTGGCTGAAGTACTGTAACCCAGTCTTCCAGATTACAGGTAGTCCATGTAGGAGAAAAGCAGGCAGAGCTGGGGGTGGCAGAGTTAAATGGGTCATCAGCCTAGAATCATTACGTTCCCACAAATGACCTAAATCCAACTCCTATTGAACTTAATTGATTCTTATCTGGTGCCAATTTAGTTTTGAACTTTATTTGATTTTGGGGCTTGAGCAATCAATATTCTGAACTGCAACTTAATGTATGGTCCTGATTCTTTGCGTCCGACAGTCCTTGACTTACAACCATCCCTTTAAAGACCCTTCAAACTTACAACAGCACCGAAAACAGTGACAACCAGTCCTTGCATGTTGAAATCCCTCAAATACCTGGATTCTAAGCCATGAAGTGCTTGATAGGTAATATCCAGTATCTTGAATAGCATCCACAAGTTAACTCACAACCAATGCCGCTTGCAAATGACACATGGTCTTGCTACACAAAGCCCATCATTGTCCAGTTTGCCTCAGGAGAACCTTCTGCGTAGTCTTCAAGAACAGGTCTCCAGTCTAGGTGGGGAGAAAGTTGAAGAGAAGCTTTGGGTGACAGTCCCAATTTGACAGGGAGACAAGATTAATTCTCTTGGTTATGTGGTATATGAATGCCCTTTGTTTCATTACACCCATTGCATCTTCTCTGAGGAATCGCAAATGAATTAAATACAAAGTAGCTTTATTTATTAACAGAACAGAATAATTGTCAGGAAATTTCTCCTTCTTCCTAACTTGGATCTCTCTCTGATAAGCTTCCATCCATTACTTCTTGTTGTTGTTTCCAAAGGGGGCCGAGGAGGAGAAGTCCCGGGGCTTATGGAGTGAAGGAACTGGATGAGGCTCTCAGCAGGCCCAGAGGAAGAGAGAGAGGCTTTTGGAGGAGTTGGTGGCGGCAGCAGTGTATATCAGAGGTGGTGACCCTTTGAAAGCTGTATTCAACAAAATTTCATTTTGATGTATGCCGACTGGTGTACATTCAAAGTGACAATAAAGTTGTTGTTGTTGTTGTTGTGCCCTCAGGTGCGCTGGAGAATAGGACAATCTTCTCTTCTTTGTGACAGCTCCTCAAGACTAGACCTAAAGATTCCCTAAAGCATGTTGACTCTGGTTAACTTATAACAAGTAAGATAGTTAGTTCAACAGTTGGATAGATAGATAGATAGATAGATAGATAGATAGATAGATAGATAGATAGATAGATAGATAGATAGATAGATAGATAGATAGATAGATAGATAGATGACAAGATAACCAACTCTTCTGGAAAATTTGCCGTCATGGAACACCCATAACATCTGAAGGCAAGTCGTTCCACTGATTATCCCAAGGATGTTTTTCCACGAGGCAACTGGACTTTGTTTTTCTTGGAAGATGTTTCACTTCTCATCCAAGAGGCTTCTTCAGCTCTTCTTCAGAGCTGAAGAAGCTTCTTGGATGAGAGGTGAAACGTCTTCCAAGAAAAACAAAGAAAGTCCAGTTGCCTCGTGAAAAAAAAGAATCTTTGGAACAACCACAAGTTGGATGATTGAGAATCTCCATAGAGTTCCACTGATGACCTGTTCTCACTGTCAGGCAATTTCTCCTCCTCCATATAGTAAACTTCTCCATATAGTAAACTTCTCCATATAGTAAGCGTGATTGCACCCCATGTGTCTAACGCTTTTTCTGCTCCACTATAAATGACAAGGGGATATTTTGAAGGGTTTCTCGTGGAGGCATTCTGCCCCATGACACTTTTTCCAGGTTGTTGTTAGCTGCGAAGTCGTGTCCGACCCATCGCGACCCTATGGACAACGTTCCTCCATGCCTTCCTGTCCTCTACCATCTTCTGGAGTCCATTTAAGCTCACGCCTCCTGCTTCAGTGACTCCATCCAGCCACCTCATTCTCTGTCGTCCCCTTCTTCTATTGCCCTCAATCTTTACCAGCATTAGGCTCTTCTCCAGTGAGTCCTTCCTTCTCATTAGGTGGCCAAAGGATTTTGAGTTTCAACTTCAGGAGCTGGCCTTCTAAAGAGCAGTCAGGGTTGATCTCCTCTAGGACTGACCGGTTTGATCGCCTTGCAGTCCAAGGGACTCGCAGGAGTCTTCTCCAGCACCGTAGTTCAAAGGCCTCAATTCTTTGGCGCTCAGCCTTTCTTATGGTCCAACTTTCACTGCCATACATTGCAACTGGGAAGACCACAGCCTTGACTATACGCACTTTTGTTGACAGGGTGATATCTCTGCTTTTTAGTGTGCTGTCTAGATTTGCCATGGCTTTCCTCCCGAGGAGCAAGCATCTTTTAATTTCTTGGCTACAGTCCCCATCTGCAGTGATCTTGGAGCCCAGGAAAATAAAATCTGTCACTACCTCCATTTCTTCCCCATCTATTTGCCAGGAATTGAGAGGGCCGGATGCCATGATCTTGGTTTTCTTAATGTTAAGTTTCAACCCAAGTTTTGCACTCTCCTTCTTCACTCGCAACAAGAGGCTCTTTAGTTCCTCTTCACTTTCTGCCATTAGAGTGGTATCATTTTTCAGGTCGGTCCTAGTCTATTCATGGAGATGTTTTAATTAACCATCCTGGGGGACAGCTTTCCAGGAGAAGCCGACATTTACAACCAGATCATATTTGACGCTAACGAAGAAATGATTCCAAGATGATGAGGAGACACCAAGAGAGCAAGACAATGACAGCACGAAGATACAAGGAGGAAATTACGCCACGGGGAGCTTTATGTTTGATATAAAACAAGGCAGTGATTAGAGCCAGAAAAAATAGGCTTTATTTAATAGGGGATTGATAGCAAGTTACGAAGTAGGTGGCCAAGCTATAGCAAAGATGCCGGAAGCAGCAGAGGCAAGGGGATTATGGGAAAGTCTCCAGCTGGGCTCCTTTCCAACCCCAGTCACAGTCATAAGTCAAGGATTACATGTATCTGGGTTTTCCCCCCCCCTCTTTCCATGGTTTCCATTCCTCACTTTTAAAAAGATGAATTAATGGGTGAGGACTTATTTGTACTTCCTACCAAGGAGAAGATTGTGGAAGAATTTGCTATAAATATTTACATAAGCACATCTCTAGGGTTGCATTACAGTTTTATATCGTAGATAACATGTGGGCCATTCTCCTGAAACTGCCTGCAAAAAACGGCACGATTTTTCACACACCAGATGCAAGTATGAAAAGAAAAAATAAAATAAAATAAAAATAAAATCCTCCGGCTGTTTAAGCTTTGGCTGATTTCACCAGCAGGTTTCTTTGTCAGAGCACCATCCAGGCAGTTCCTTGGCTTGCAAGGGTTCATTTAGTGACCCATTCGCAGTTACGACGGTGCTGAAAAAAAAAGTGACCTACGGCCGTGTTCCGCACTTACGACCGTTGCATCATCAACATTTGGATGCTGGGCTGGCCGTTATGAGGGTTGCCGTGCCCTGGGATCATTTATTTATTTTTTATTTTAATTCCATTTATATCCCGCCCTTCTCCGAAGACTCAGGGCGGCTTACAATTTAAGCACAAACCAATGTGCTTAGCAGTAGCCTTCATTCTATGTATATGCCTGCTTATTAGGGCTTTCACACACACCCCAGCGACATTATTACAAAGTCAGCTTAATTGCCCCCAACAATCTGGGTCCTCATTTTACCTACCTCGGAAGGATGGAAGGCTGAGTCAACCTTGAGCCTGGTGGGACTCGAACCTGCACTAATTGCAGGCAGCTGGTGTTACTTAAGGAGGCATTAGCCCACTGCTCCACCAAGGCTCTTGTGATCCCCGTGGGCAACCTTCGAACAAACAGGTTGAATGAAGATTCAAAGACACGATAGTTTTGGAAAGTGTGATTTCCAGCCTGTCCCTCACAATCACAAATGTCGCAACGTCCACAGGGTCACGTGATCGTATCTCTGGTGCAACTGGCTCACATTTATGACCGGTCGCAGCATCCCGTGATCACAAGATCACAATTTGTGACCTCACCAGCTGTTCCATCTCAACCCCCTCCCCCGCACGGAAAAAATGATTAACTTCAGACTACAAATAATAATGACTGAGGTCAAAGCAAAAGCGATTCAAATAATAGACAAGGAATGGAGATGAGCACGGAGCCCTAGAATCAAATATAAGTGAGAGGGAAATCTTTACCTTTTGTTTCTCTGGTCAATAAGATCAGGGGTCCCCAACCTTCAGTCTGTGGACCAGTACCGGGCCACGGCATGCCAGCAACCAGTCTGCACAAACAAGCAAAGTCCCATCACCTCTCTCCACGGAACTGGACCCTGGTGCTCAAAAGGTTGGGCACCTCTGCCACAGATGACCTAATGGGGAATAAACGACCGCAGATCTCCCCTTTCAAAGCTTAGGATGGTCCTGGAACCAACGGATCACGGAGAAGATGACTGTGGTCCAGGAGTTAAGTAGAGACTTCAACGGATCCTGCCAAACTTTTCAGTTTTACCTCTGCTTGTTTGCTCGGAGAACTTATTTTTTGGGGGGTGGGTGGGTGGGAGAATTGTCCTGCAGCCCTCGCCACAACTCTTCAAGTTACCTAATTTGACGTGACGTGTCCTAATGTGGTATGATCGGGCCTAATTTGATCTAATTAACTCCCATCGTAATCCATTAGCGAGACATCAGATTCCATTTGAGGAATATGCGCGCGCCATACATAAGAGGCACCTTGAAATTCTGGACGTTAATGGAATTCATCAGTGGTGCACCAAGCTTAGGTCCTCTCCATACAGTAAGGCAGGAAGTGGGGACCAAAGGAGAGAGAGAGAGAGAGAGAGAGAGAGAGAGAGAGAGAGAGAGAGAGAGAGAGAGAGAGAGAGAGAGAGAGAGAGAGAGAGAGAGAGAGAGAGAGAGAGATGTCCCTCATGTCATTAGGTGAAACTGGAGGCAGTTTGATAGGGGTATAATTAGAGGAATTCTGCAGGAACCTGAAACACCTTGATAAGATTAGCAGAAGACAAAAAACTCTCAAAGGGTTTTTGCCAATCTCTAAGTCATTACCCAACGGAACGTGATGTGAAACTCAAGTAGACTTGGGATGGCTGAAAACGTGGATGACCTTAGTAAAATTTCCCAGAGGCCAGAAAGGTAGTCCATCCAAGCAGTATTAAAAAAAACTTCTGTAGCCACTTTATATATTCAGCTAGAAAACTTTGAAAATCAGAGATATACCTCTGACAGAACAAGGACACAAGAGCTGGCACTTCGTATTTAGCGTCGTTGATACTCTGCTCACCATTCTTCTTGGACCCAAGTGACATAAAAACGCAAAAGGGTTCGCTTCCAACAATCAGCATGTTCTTCAACTTGTAAGCATGTTTCCCATTTCCTATTTGGTTGCTTTGAACAATGGGAGCCTGGAATAAAAATACATAAGTGACCTTGTGGGGCTCAGAAAAAATGATGCAAGGACACCTATTGATAAAAAGAGAATATTTGTAGCTCAGGGTTGAACTGTGGCGTCCTTGATGCTGGTTTTCTTGCAGATGTTTCATGACCCAACTAGGTAACATCATCAGTGCTAGAAGGGAGTGGGATTTGTAGAGAGGAGGAGGAGGAAGAAGAGGAAGAGGAGGAGATTATAATTAATTGCAATTTGTGCAGATTACAATTTACAAATCACTATGGATGGTTGGAATCACAATGCAATAGTTCATTTACAGTAGTAACCGTTCAAAGCTATAACAACACTGAAAAAGTGACTTATGACCGCGTTTCACAGTCACGACCTTTCCAGCATCCCCATGATCACGCGATCAAAAATTCGGATGCTTGGCAACCGATCCATCTTTATGACCATTACCGTGTCCCGAGATCACGCGATCCCCTTTTGTGACCTTCTGACTAGCCAAGTCCACGGGGGGAAGCCGGAGTCATCTAAAAACCAGGTTACTAACTTCATCCACTGCAGAGGTTCACTTAACCGCCGAGGCAAGGAAGGTCGTAACACAGGGCAAAACTCACTGGACAGACGTCTCACTTAACAACATCAATGTGGGGGGGGGGCCCTCGACGGTGGTCGTAAGCTGAGGAGTAGCTTTCTGGAGAAAGTGGCCCAAAACAAAGAGAGCGAGATGAGATCTTGGGGGATTTCAACGCAGACCGATTAACCCTCCTAAACTCATCGTGTAAGACTTGAGAGCCTATATTTCCTCCGTGTCGGGAACCCTCCCACTGCCGATTTGATAGATCAGACATGTCAAACACAAGGCCCAGGGGGGGGCGGATCCGGCCCGCGAAGTGGTTTCATGCGGCGGCCCGCGAAGCCATCCTGGAAACAGTGAGGGAACGGCCCCTGCTTCCTTGGCCCTGGCCCAGAGACCCTCCTTCTGCCAGAGACCCTCAGATCTGTCCCACTCCTGCCCAGGCCCCCATAGGCACCCTTGATGCCAACGATGTAGAGCTGGCCACGCCCACCCAGTAGGCCATACACACTCTAGCCACGCCCACCCAGTAGGCCACGCCCACCCAGGCCACACCCACCCGGCCCCTTGAGGGCAACCGCAATGCTGATGCGGCCCTCAATGAAATTGAGTTTGACACCCCTGTGATAGATAGATAATAAATAAATTTCTGGGTCGCTTAGCGCTATCACTGAATTAAGCTACGTTCCTCTCCCTGTTAATGTGGAAGCAAACTCCACTTTAGGTGAAGGATCATCTGAACGGAGGCGCAGAAGAACGCGATGCTCTTTTCTTCCAAACCTAAACCGCATGGACCCTTTTTGCAAGTCGGATGCTACGCTGAGTCTCTATCCCATTAAGGAAAGAATCCCTCTGGTGTCAGAGCAGTGTTTTTTCTCCTCCGATTAAAGCTTTTCAGACAGGGAAATATGGATGCGTTTTTCTGATTTGCACAAGCCTGGAGGGAATGAAAGAAAGCTGCTTATTTCCTGTGTTGTTTCTGGTTTCTCTTACTCAAACTGCCAAAATCTCCTGTCTTATCGGAGCAACGGAATGTCCCTGTCAACTTTTAAGTGAACCTTGAAGATTTGGCTCTTTTCCTAAGGCCTGGGAGGAGAAGTTCTTTTCGGATTAGGAATTCTGGATTTAATATTGATGTATGTGTGTTGTGTGTATATGTGTGTTGTGTGGGTGGACCTGAGTCTGATGAAGAAACATACAACCCATAGGAGTGAAAAGGCAGGGTTTTTTTTAATATCCATCCATCCATCCATCCATCCATCCATCCTTGGACCTTTTTGATTTGCACAATTTTTAATCTGGTCTTCAATCTTATTGGGGTTGTTTTTGAATTTTGTGTATTATATTTATAGATCTGTGTTTTCTGTACGTGTGTTTGTGTTTGTGTGTGTGTGTATGGACCTGAGGCTGAGGTAGAGACATGCCATCCGAAGGAGTGAGAAGGCAATTTTTATGTCTTAAAATTTTATGTCTCTCTCTCTCTCTCTCTCTCTCTCTCTCTCTCTCTCTCTCTCTCTCTCTCTCTCTCTCTCTCTCTCTCTCTCTCTCTCTCTCTCTCTCTCTCTCTCTCTCTCTCTCTCTCTCTCTCTCATCCATCCAGGTACTGTTGGATTTGCACCATTTTTATCTGGCCTTCCATTTTATTGGGAATTGTGAGGATTTCAAACTAAATTAGCTCTATCATTTCTGTTATCAAGGATTTACTCCCTAATGTTTTTTTTAAAAAAAATACAGATGTTTGTGGAGACATATACCCCTAACAAGTCAGATAACAACAAATCAGCCCAATTGAATTGAATTAATGATCCAAATTGGATCAGAGTCAAACTGCACACTATCGACACTTATGCTCTTCCCCACCCAGCCTTTGCAGAAATATTATATATGTGCCACCTTGTGCAGGAGAATCTCCTAATATATGTTCGCTATAAGCTTATCAAACCCCATCATTTCCGCTGCCCTGGAGGTTGTCAGTTTTATGAGTGTGACTCTACATATGTGCGTACGAGATTTGATTGCCAGCAGGCACCTTCAGAAGGCTGACCTTCAAAACTATATATGCACGGCAGATATATTCAGATGCAGATTTCTCCAAGTCTTTCAATAATACGCTCAGCTCCAAATATGTTTTTGCTTACACACACACCAGAGAGAGGGGGGGGAGAGGGAGAGAGGGAAGAGAGGGTGAAAGAGAAGGAGAGAGGGAGAGAGAGAAGGGAGAGGGAGAGGGAGAGAGAGAAAAGAGGGAGAGAGAGACAGAGAAGGGAGAGAAGGAGAGACGGAGAGAGAAGAGGGGGAGTGGGGGAGAGGAAAAAAGAGAAGGAGAGAGGGAGAGAGAGAAGAGAGGGAGAGAGAGGGAGAGAGAGAAGGAGAGAGAGTAGGGGGAGAGGGAGAGAGAGAGAGACAGGGAGAACTGGAGACGGAAAGTGGGAGAGGGAGAGAGAGAGAGAGAAGGGAGAGGGAGAGAGAAGAGGGGGAGAGGAAAAAAGAGGAGAGAGGGAGAGAGAGAAGAGAGGGAGAAAGAGGGAGAGAGAGAAGGAGAGAGAGTAGGGGGAGAGGGAGAGAGAGAGAGACAGGGAGAACGGGAGAGGGAAAGTAGGAGAGGGAGAGAGAGAGAGAGAGAGGGAGAGAGGGAGAGAGGGAGAGAGAAGAGAGGGAGAGAGGGAGAGAGGGAGAGAGAAGAGGGGGAGAGGGGGAGAGGAAAAAAGAGAAGGAGAGAGGGAGAGAGAGAAGAGAGGGAGAAAGAGGGAGAGAGAGAAGGAGAGAGAGTAAGGGGAGAGGGAGAGAGAGAGAGACAGGGAGAACGGGAGAGGGAAAGTGAGAGAGGGAGAGAGATGGGGGGACAGAGAGAGAGAGAGAGAAGGAGAGAGGGAGAGTTAATCCTCAACTGTGATAACAATTAATCAGTGGAACGACTTGCCTCCAGAAGTTGTGGGTGCTCCGACACTGGAGGTTTTTCAGAAGAGATCGAACAACCATTTGTCTAGGGTTTCCTACTTAAGTACTGAGTTGGAGTAGAAGACCTCCCAGGTCCCTTCCAACTCTGTTATTCCATTATTCCGTTATTTAAATTCAAAGAAATTATTAAAATATATATCTCAGTCCGTGTCCAGGTTTGAATACTCCTGCAGAACTGAATAGATTAGATTTAGAGGCAAACACTTCCGCAGTTGACGTTGATGCCCAGTAAACTGGAAGCCAACAATATTTGGTTCTTTATTTTCTATTCTTCCAATTGTTTCTCTTTCCTTATTAAAAAAAAGAAAAGAAATGTCAGATGTCAAAAAGAGATCGGATTTACCGTTCTGTCTGCCTTTTTTTTTTTTTGCTGTAAGTCAGGATATATTGGCGTGGATGATTTAATTTGATGTTATTGGAATTTTGCAAACCACTTTGCATTTGCTTGCCATGTGCAAATTCAGAAAGTAACCCCAAATTAATAAAAAGAAAGTGCAAACAGCAGAACAACTGGGTCCCAGATTCTGCCATGGTTAAGGAAGAGGCTGTTCATTAAGATGCATTTTTTAAAATAATAATAATAATAATAATAATAATAATAATAATAATAATAATAATAATGATGATGATGATGATGATGATGATGATGATGATGATGATGATGATAATAATAATAATAATAATAATAATAATAATAATAATAATAATAATAATAATAATAATTTGAGGAAGACAATTGTAATTGTTTGCCATCCTGAATTTTTTTTCTACAGGTGTTGCTGGAAGCTAGAAAGCTGAATCGCAGAAGTCCCAGGTGATTGTGAGTCTCTGTGTGTGCATATATATACACATTATCTCTGTGGCACCTTTGGGGTTAATTAAAATTTGCCTGCTGGAGTCTCTAAAGATGCAAAGATTGAAGCAGATTGGGGGCTGCAGGTGTTAGCCAAACGGTGGACTTCATAATAGCTTCTTGGGGGAAACACAACGTAGAAAACACATTTTGTACCAAACACGTTTCTCGGAGAACAAAAATGATTAGGGATTGGAGGCTAAAACCTATGAAGAATGGTTGTAGGAACTGGGTATGTTTAGTGAAAAGAAGGACCAGGGGTGACATGACAGCAGTCTTCCCATATTTGAGGGGCTGCCCCAAAGAAGAGGGAGTCAAGCTATTCTCCAAAGCCCCTGAAAGCAGGACAAGAAGCAACGGATGGAAACTCACCAAGGAGAGAAGCAACCTGGAACTAAGGAGAAACTTCCTGAGAGCGAGAACAATTAACCAGTGGAACGACTTGCCTCCAGAAGTTGTGGGTGCTCCATCACTGAAGGTTTTTAGAAAGAGACTGGACATCCATTTGTCTGGAATGGTATAGGGTTTCCTGCCTGAGCAGGGGGTTGGACTAGAAGACCTCTAAGGTCCCTTCCAACTCTCTTATTCTGAATGTAGAAGGAGAATGAAAATAGAAGAGAATAGAAGGAAGGGAACATAGGGGGAGAATTAAATCTTCTCACTGTTTGGGTACCAAAGGAGGCTATTCAATCCTGCTACCCAAAATGCAATAGCCTTTTGAAAACCTTCCTATTACATGAGAGAGAGAGAGAGAGAGAGAGAGAGAGAGAGAGAGAGAGAGAGAGAGAGAGAGAGAGAGAGGGAGGGAGGGTAGATTATAAGCAGTCCAAAGAGAAAGAGGAGAAAGAGCTGGAGGAAAAAAAGAGGAGAGGAAAAGATAAATAAATACTCACGTAGTTGGGCGATCTCTGGCTTTAAGGCACCAGAGAGACTAATTATTTTTTAATGCCTGTTGTGATGCTGTCTCTGAGGGCCACCTTGCTTGAAGTTCCCCCTTTCTAGGAAGATCTTTTACAGAGAGACTTGGCTCCTAAGAGTTTAGTCTTTCTAGAAATTCATCCCCCATAGTGGAGAACAGATTGGTGAGGTCCGATCAGGACCTCTGATTGAGTTCCGATGTTTCACTCGAGGCCACTGAGTCTTCATTTAGCCAGGTCATATTTATTTATTCATTCAGTCGTTCGATGCTTATCCTGCCTTTATTACTTTATAAGTAACTCAAGGTGGCAAGCCTTCATCATACTCCTTCCTCCTCCTCTTTTTCCCCACGACAACAACCCTGTAAGGTAGGAGAGAGAGAGAGAGAGAGAGAGAGAGAGAGAGAGAGAGAGAGAGAGAGAGAGAGACTGGCTCAAAGTCACCCAGCTGGCTTTCAGGCCTAAGGAAGAACTAGAATTCACAGTTTCCTGGTGATTGGCCCAAAATAACCCAGCTGGCTTTCAGGCCTAAGGAAGAACTAGAATTCACAGTTTCCTGGTGATTGGCCCAAAATAACCCAGCTGGGTTTCAGGCCTAAGGAAGAACTAGAATTCACAGTTTCCTGGTGATTGGCCCAAAATAACCCAGCTGGCTTTCAGGCCTAAGGAAGAACTAGAATTCACAGTTTCCGGGCGATTGGCCCAAAGTCTCCCAGGTGGTTTCCATGCCTCAAGCAGGACTAGAACTCACCATCTCCTGGTTTCTAGGCCAGCACCTTAACCACAACAGCAAACTGGGTCATCCTTAATGTAAGCGGATGCAATATTCCACCTACAATGCAATTCGTTCCTTGCAATGGTCGGACATGAGAAGCATGTAGATAGAAAAAGCTTTGGTACATCACAGGGGAGACATTGCATTATTGTGTTGGACATGCCAGGGGAAAATTAGAGTTATTCAACCAAAGAAGAGGGAATTGTGGGCCAGGTAATCAGGAATTTGCCCAGGCCAGAGAGCATTAATTTACCTTTACGTTTTGCAGAACTTATCCAGGCAATGCTTCTAAAGATAATTCATTAAAAAACGACGACACTATTTCTATTTATAACATGCAAAGGCATTCAAGGGGCACTTGGGGTGTTTCAGCTCAATGCCCCTTAGTTCAAAGAGATGCGGCATAATTAAATTCCCCTGATTCCCGGGGTCACGTTACTTAATTACTCCTTGCATTGTCTTCTAGACCAGCCTTAGAGTAGCTGTCATCCAGATCCAAGGATTTGACTTGAGGAAAGACACTTGATTAATAATGCACGGCCAACATCTGTCTTCAAACACGGAGCCAGACAGGCCCGGCTTCAAGTGCTTTTCTGTTCTCCATGACATTAATGACATTTCAAGAAAAGGCCCGGGGTGCAAGTAAGTGTTTACCTGGCTCTGTTTTCTGTTGCAACTCCAAACTGCACGCCTCATGCATCAGGCAAGGGATGTCCCTGCCTGTTTGCCTGTCACTGCTCGTAGCTTACGTCAGCAACTTTATTCACTTCTACCTGTTTGACAAGAATGGGAACAAGCAGAACAAGGTTTGCGTCAAGGTTCCGACTGACAGACCCAACCAAGCAAATTCTTTCGAGACTTTCCAATCTCACCCGGGTAAACCTTTATTGAGTACATCGTTTCGGTATGAATGAAAGTAAAACCAGCTCTGGATAATACCCCCTCCACACACACACACACACCGCCCCAAACCCCATAGAGTGAAAGCATAGAATTCTCTCTCCTCCCATCCAGATCAGGTCACATTGTCCAAATAGAAGGATAAATATTTTTATGAGAAATGTTTCTGGGTCTGGCCAAACACCTGGGGAATGTCCTTGGCTCCCACGGTCTTCTCTCTTAATCTTTGAAGCCTGCATTCCAATCTTTTCCCTCTCCCCCCGCCCCACGTTTTGTTGGCAAGCTGAGAAGTAATAATTGGTATAGCAGCAAAATCGTGCTTCAAAACTTTGTTGGTTTGTTGTTGGCTGATTTTGGTCCAATCTCTCTCTCTCGCATCTTTTTGTTGTTGATTGTGCCAAATGGTTGTTCAATCTCTTCTTAAAAACCTCCAGTGTTGGAGCACCCACAACGTCTGGAGGCAAGTTGTTCCACTGATTAATTGTTATCACAGTTGAGGATTAACTCTCCCTCTCTCCTTCTTTCCTTCTCTCTCTCTGTTCCCCCTCTCTCTCCCTCTCTCACTTTCCCTGTCCCATTCTCCCTCTCTCTCCCCCTCTCCCCCTCTCTTCTCTCTCCCTCTCTTCTTCTCTCTCTCCCTCTCTCCCTCTCCTTTCTCTGTCTCCCTCTCCTTTCTCTGTCTCCCTCCCTCTCTCTCTCTCTCTCTCCCTCTCTCTCCCTTTCTCCCTCTCTCTCTCTATCTCTCTCTCTCAATTCAAGCCAACCCACTGGCTTGTGTGGAAAACAGGAGGCGCAATATTGTCTATGTTTGCCACCTTAAATTATCTGTGAAAATAATGAAGCCCAGATACAAATAAAATAACCAAATAAACTCTGACAGTCGAGTTTTTAAAGGACCACCTGTTTAGGGGATGCACATTTTTGAACTCATCCAAGTGAGATGTGTCAGCATCCCGGCCAAAAAGACGAAATCCCTTTTGATTGTTAATCAAGCTTCTTGTGATACTTCTGTGGCCGTGTCACCTTTCTCTGATCAACTTCACGAGATGCATTTGACAAGCTGGGGGAGATCGATGGCTGAACGGGAGCGACAATCCCAAAACAGCAGAGGGCCAAATTTAGCTGAGCCTCTTGGAAGCTTCTGAATTCATCCCTAACTTCACCTCGCTTGTGGGGGGGGGGGTGGAATGAAACTTCAGAGATGTAAATTCGTGGCTGTAAAACTTTCGAGTTCAAAACTCAACTTGAGAGTTAACCGTTCTTCCTTTCTACTCTTAAGTGATACCTCTTCTTTTCCACGTGAACTTGGGAAAGCCGAACTGCTGTACGATCCCTTTTCCAGATGGTGTATTAAAAAAATATCAAAGCTAAATTCCCCCTAGCATTCTGGAAATCTAGACAATTGCATTTATTTCCGTTGGTGCATTTTTTCCCCCCTTGCTATCTATCTTTTTTTTTTTAATTCTTACTCTAATAATTTTTAATATCTCTTGACTTACACTACATTTAACATCTCAATACTTGTTTTTTCCATTTGCTCCGGATGCTGTCATATTACTCCAAGGGAATTGGGCCTCAAGATTCTTTTTTTTCTTTTCTTTTCTTCCCTCCTTAGTATTTATTTGGTAAGTGCGAGTTATTATGTGAAGTGGAATTACTTGTGACATTTTCCAAAGCTATGAATAATTACGCATTGCTGAAACGTGACTAAATTATTGCCTTGCCGTGACATTTCAATCTGTGTAACAAATAAATTCTACCCCTCCTTTCCCTTCACCCTTGTCTACAAAAATCCTGAATAAGATGTAATTCTTTAGCATGCCGATGGGAAAAGATTGGCCCAAAGCCAAGCTCTTGAAAATTTCAATAGAAATAGATGATGGGATCTAGGATGATCTGGATACAAATTCTGGATGAGTCCAGTGTTTCTAAGTTGGTCTGTATATTTCTGGGTCCTTGTTGGCCTTCTGCTTTCTGATCTTCAGGTCTTCCTCTACACTGAACCTCTGGGTAGAAAGTTAGGAAAGGATGAAGAACAGAACAGAACAGAACAGAACAGAACAGAACATAGAGACTAGACTAGACTAGACTAGACTAGACTAGACTAGACTAGACTAGACTAGACTAGAATGGAATAGAATAGAATAGAATAGAAAATAGAGAATACAGTAGAGAATAGAGAATAAAATAGAATAGAATAGAAAATAGAGAGTAGAATACAGTAGAGCAGAGTAGAGAGTAGAGAATAGAATAGAATAGAATAGAATAGAATAGAATAGAATAGAATAGAATAGAATAGAATAGAATAGAATAGAATAGAATAGAATAGAATAGAATAGAATAGAATAGAATAGAATAGAATAGAATAGCAAAGTTGGAAGGGACCTTGGAGGTCTTCTAGTCCAGCCCCCTGCTTAAGCAGGAGAACCTGTCCTATACCATTTCAGACAACCCAATCTCTTAAAAACTTCCAGTGTTGGAGCATCCACAACGTTTGGACGCAGGTCGTTCCAGTGATTAATTGTTCTCATGGTCAGGAAACTTCTCCTTAGTCTGAGGTTGGTTCTCTCCTTTTGCATAAGAGCTTGGAGGAAGCTTGTCTCACCAAGGAACATTCAGACTGCTAGGCAGCCCCTTACTCGGCTTGGCCCAACCTTACTCTGCAACCAGTTGTTGAGAAGAAAAACAAAAAAAAAAGTCTGAAGAGTGGACGTAACAGTACCTGGAGACAGCAGAAGAGAAGAGGAATAACTAGAGAAAATAAAATACAAAGGCCTGCAAACAGAAATAGAACGACTGTGGAAAAAGAAAGCAAAGGTAGCACCAATAGTAAGAGGTATCTTGGGTGCAACCCCAAGAACAACTGGAGCGCCACTTGAACACCATCGGCATTGACAAAAATCAGCATCGGTCAATTGCAAAAGGCAGCTGCGCTAGGAACAGCTTACATCCCTCAAGGATTCCTTTTAACACCACCCAACATCAACATCTGCCGATCCCAGGTCCTTGGGAACATCTGGCTGACTGTGCGACAAACAATAATAAGTCCTTGCAGTTTTTCTTGGCAAGATTTTTGAAGGTGGTTGCCTTCCTTTTTCCAAGGATTGAGACAGAAGTGGTCCAAGGTTGGCTTCCTGCTTCATGGTGACTGGCTCCTAGCCTGCTACATTAACCCCTTACACCCCAGCCAGCCAGCACTCTTTTAGCTCCTTAAAAACCCAGCTGAACTTTAAAAAGCTGCCTTTGGATTAAATCCCCAGTGCTGAATGTGCTTGAAACACAACTTAACCTTTCCCTACTGGAGGGGATTTCTTTTCTTTGGGGCCCCAAAAGAGCTTTTAGACTAATCAAAAAGAAAGAAGAGAAGAGAAGAGAAGAGAAGAGAAAAGAAAAAGAAAGAAAACGGGGTTGGTTGCAAAGCCGCGTCGAGAGAAAATCCTATTATTAAAAGATTGCATTAGAGAATTCGTCGGCTGAGAATTCTTCTCAACATTTTTTGTTATTCTCATAGTCCTAATCTCATTAAGCAGACAACCTTGCAAAAAATGAGCCGATAATGACATCGCTCTGCTGAGATACTTTTATTTTCCATCCAATAGTTAGGTGATGACTTCTTTTTGTTGTTGTTGTTGCTGGAAATCCGCTTTGCTAAAGACAGTTTTTCCCCCTGTGCCATCACTCTGCTAAACAACTAATTCCCACAACACTGTCTTATGCCGTAGGATATCAAAGCACATAAGAGAGCAGTGTTACTATTATCCTCTTTTTCCTTCTTCCCTCCCTCCTTCCTTCCTCCCTCCCTCCCTCCCTCTTTCCTACTACCTATTCCTTTAGTATCTTATGATTATCACTTTGTTGTTTGTATATAATTTATATTGATTGCTTTTATTTAGTATCTTATAATTACCACTGAGTGTTGTATCTTATGATTTGTGATGCTTATGTTTTATGATTATGATCATGATTTATCACTTGTTGCTTGCATGTACACTGAGAGTTTGCACCAGAGATAAATTCCTTGTGTGTCCATTTACACTTGGCTAATAATTGTATTCTGCTCTGCTCTGCTCTAATTCTATTCTATTCTATTTATTCTACTCTACTCTACTCTACTCTACTCTACTCTACTCTGCTCTGCTCTGTTCTGCTCCATTCTACTCTACTCTACTCTACTCTACTCTACTCTACTCTACTCTACTCTACTCTACTCTACTCTACTCTACTCCATTCCATTCCATTGAACAAAATTCCTTTGCTCAGCCAGTAATGGAGCATCAGCCTGATAATTGGACCCATCAATTAGCATCTCACATAATGGATGGGGCAATATTAGACGTAACCATATTTTGATCAGGAGACAATAAAAAGCAGGATGAACCGATATCAGTTTTATTTATGGGGATGGGCAGAAAGCCATTGAGACTGCAACGGAGAAAAAATGAGCGTGGTTCCCTTTCTGTAGGGTGTGAATTCTGATTTTGATCACGAAAGGAAGTGTAATCGTTACACATGAGCAGCTGGCCAGTTTTAAAGCAGGACATATTTTAGCAAATGCTGGTTGGAGATATAAATATATGATCAACGGAATGATAAAATAGCATGTATACTCTTGTTATATAAGGCCAAGCTGTAATTATTGGAGAAGGATCGGATATTTCTGGCACAAATGTTTTAACTTGCATTTATCTCTTGTAAGATGTGTAAGGTTATGAGATTAGCTAAATGGTGTGATGCTAACAAGAAATTATCACAATCTGTCTTACCATGAGACGAGTCTCTCCAGATATGCAGCCAACAATGACTTTTTCAAAAAGTCTCCTCCTCTTACACCTTCTCCTCCTCCTCCTCCCTCTATTTCTTCTTTTCTCCTCCCTCCCTCCCTCTCCCTCACCTTCTCCTCCTCCTCCTCCCTCTTCTTCCTCATTCCTCTACTTCTTCCTTTCTCCTCCCTCTCTCCCTCACCTTCTCCTCCTCCTCCTCTTCCTCCTCCTCTTACACCTTCTTCTCCTCCTCCTCCTCCCTCTTCTTCCTCACTTCCTCTACTTCTTCCTTTCTCCTCTCTCTTTCCCTCTCTCCCTCTCCTCCTCCTCCTCCTCATTATCTTCCTCCTCGTTTTTCCCCGAGAGTCACATGATCAAAGTTTGAGTACTTGGCAACTGGCACGCGTTTATGATGTTTGGTGGATCCCTGGCTCACGAGATCCCCACTTCCCACCTTCCCAGTCAGCTTCCGACAAGCAGAGTCGATAGAGCAAGCCAGATCTGCTTTAACAGCCACACGGCCCCCTTCGCAACGGCATGAATTCACTTAAACAACCCTAGCAAAAACAGTACGAAAAATCAAGCGTGACTCACTTCAGATCTCCTCGCTTAGTGATGGAAATTCTGGCCTCGCTTGTGATCCTAAGTCAAGGATTTCCTTTAGATGCTGATTAGTAACTGGTTTTTTTTTTAAAAAAGGCACTTGCTGGGGCAAAGCCGGAGCAGAAACTGAAACCAGATAAATGTCTGCATTTGTTGAAAGTGGAGACCAGAAGGAGTTTGATATTTACAGAGGGGCGACGTGTGTGCAGTTGTGGCTGCCACTTTCTATTTTGTTTGTGTTCCTTGAATAACAGCAGGATTTCATCTGCATTCATTACCTATCCTGAATATGTAAGCCAGGGAGAGCAAGTGAAATTCTGCAGAAGTGAATGACATTCTCTCTCTCTGTCATTAATAAAAGATTGTGCCACTGTTTGAATGTCCCTTGATCACAAGCACGTCTCATCTTGGGATGCCAACGTATTGGCAGAAACATATTTTGCTGCCGGTGGGGGGAGGGAAAAGTCCTCCCTTCCCACCATATGTTTGCACAGTGGTTTTGTTGGCAACCAGTTAGGAGTGACAACCACACTGACGGCTGTAGCAAGCACAACTCTCGGGAGGAGCCAGCGCACACAGTTTTCACGAAGCTGATGGCTGGACTCAGGATCCTCTGTGCATTAATTCAACAAACGGCTTTCCATCTGTTGCGCCGATCTCTGTTGGGTGGAAAGGGCGATGGAGGAAAGACCCCATGGTTTTTATTTCAGTCGAGAATTTCTCTTTAAAGTTCTTTACATGCCTCTTTGGTTTGGCTGCGGAGAATTTAAGGATGGTGTATTAATATCCTGGGAATCACATTTATTCTTGCGGGCGTGTTTCCTGGTTTCATCAACTGGGTGAGACCACTGCAACAGCCCAAAAAAAGCCAATGCAGTCCGCACTGACAGAGGGATAGAATCAAGATCACGGGAAGTGTTAATACCACTTTACAATGCCTTGGTAAGGCCACACTTGGAATACTGCATCCAGTTTTGGTCACCACCACGATGTAAAAAAGAGGTTGAGACTCTGGAAAGAGTGCAGAGAAGAGCAACAAAGATGATTAGAGGGCTAAAACATATAAGGAACGGTTGCTGAAATTGGGTATGTCTAGTTTAATGAAGAGAAGGACCAGGGGTGACATGATAGCAGTGTTCCGATATCTCAGGGGCTGCCACAAAGAAGAGGAAGTCAAGCTATTCCCCACAGCACCAGAAGGCAGGACAAGAAGCAATGGATGGAAACTCATCAAGGAGAGAAGCAACCTAGAACTAAGGAGAAAATTTCCTGACAGCAAGAACAATTTATTAGTGGAACAGCTTGCCTCCAGAGATTGTGGGTGCTCCAACACTGGAGATTTTCAAGAACAGATTGGACGGCCATTTGCCTGAAATGGTTTAGGGTCTACTGCTTGAGCAGGGGGTTGGACTAGAAGACCTCCAAGGTCTCTTCCACCTCTGGTATCCTCCTTCCCCTCCCCTCCCCTCCCCGAATGAAGAGAGCAAAATAATAAATGGCGACCAACAAGGAACCAATGCAAGACAGATGTTTTGCACCGCATGCAGAAAAGCCATTTTGATGCTACCTTGTGTTTAATTAATATTAATAGAGGAAAAAGAAAGAAATCTTTGCTAATCTGATGTTTTCCAGAGGTTTTCGATGTGAAAGTCCAGGAATTTTGAACATCGAGGCCCTTGGGCAAGTCAAGATCCATTTCCTGCAATATGTAGAATAAGCCCATCCTTGATGGAAGCAGAACTAAACACGGTAATTGTATGTTTTCATTTCAGCGCTGCATATTTAGATTTAGTTTGAGTAGCATAAAGAAATGGAGAATTAGGGCAATGTCATTGTGGAAAAGGTGAATCAGATGTGAAGCAAATAAATGCGGCCGTGCACTGGACTTATTATGGCTAAAACAAAATTGCTTATTCATTTAGTGGAACCATTTCCTTCAACCCTAACCCCTCAACAGCAGGTCCAGATCTGCATCTAAAGATTACGAGATGATTTCAGGCTTCAACTGTTTGCGTTCTCAACTGAATGACACAAGAGGAAGAGAAATGGAAGGATGGGAGAGGGAGAGGGGGAGAAAGAGAGAGAAAGAGGGAGAGAGAGAGAGAGAGGGAGATTGAGCACAAGATGCTTAGCTGCAAGAATTTTATAACAACAAGGTGGAACAGTCAACCAATGGAACAGTTTGCCTTCAGATGTTGTGGGAGTTTCATCACTGGAAGCTTTCAAGAAGAGACTGGACTGCCATCTGTCAGAAATGGTGTAGTAGTGGTTGGGCGGGGGTTGAACTAAATGACCTCCAAGGTCCCTTCCAACTCTGTAATTCTGAAAATTATTCTGAAGAAAGGCAATTCAAAAGAGGAAACCAAAAGAGGAGACCCAGAAGAGTCAAGCCAAGGAGTAATCTTGGGTAGCATCTGATGATGGTCCATGGTCTGTAGAACATAGGTAACGTAACGTAAGCCTATCTTTTGCAATTGACTGTTGGGGATTTTGTCAACACGGATGGTGTTTAAGTCAGCCAGATGTTTAGACTAGATCTGGCATTTTTATCCACCCACCAAGTGCTTCCCAGGGACTTGGGATAGACAGATGTGGTTATTTGGTGGTGTTGAAGATATTCTTGTAGGATGTAAACCACTCCAAGTCAAGTTGTCTTGTCAATGCTGATGGCGGTCAAGTGGTGTTCTTAGGGTTTGTCTCCCAGTGAGCCAGATGTTTAGGCTGGATTTGGCATTTTTATCCACCTATCGAGTCCTTCCCAAGGACCTGGGATAGGCAGATGTTGTTGCTTGATGGTGTTAAAGGAGTTAGGATGGTGTTGGAACAATTAATCAGTGGGTCGCCTCCAGAGGTTGTGGGTGCTCCAACACTGGACGTTTTCTAGAAGACATTGGACAACCATTTGCCTGGAATCATAAAGCGAGGAGTTGGACTAGAAGACCTCCAAGGTCCCTCCCAACTCTGTTATTCGCTTATTCTGTATTGTTACAGGATGTCAGTTGCTCTAAGTAATGTGGCCTTTTACAATTGACTGGTGGTGATTTTGTCCACCCCGATGATGTTCAAGTGGTGCTCTTATGATTATTATTTCTTCAGGGCCAAACTTTACGGTGATCGCACATCTAGGCCACTAGAAAACAAACAAACCAAGGCCCAGACTACAGATTAGGAAAAAAACCAGCTGAGAGACAAAGATTACCCCAAGCTAAAACGTTGTACCCACTATTGTTAATGCTTTTTCTTTCAGAATATTAGCATAACAGAGCCTTGTGTTGGGAAACAATGACTTGTGATGGTACTCTTTTTTTTAAAAAAGAAAGAATAGAAATAGCTGCAACTCTCTTTTTTTAAAAATAACCCCTGTAAGTTACATTTATGAATTGTACTTGGCGTCCTTTAACTTCTCCAGATCTATGCAGTGTACTGAATGGCCATCCATGATGATATTTTCTGGTGGCGCGATCAATATTTCTCGGCAGCTGAGCTGTCTTGGTATGAAAAGGCTTTTAGTGCTATTGTAGGGCAGTCAATAGCTACGCCTGACCTTTCTAAGCTCTGCACTCTTTTATTCGGCATACTTGGGAGGAGGGGAACGTTGCCTCTCCTAAGATTCTATATTTTATTCTATTCTGCTCCCTGTTCTCTATTCTATTCTATTCTATTCTATTCTATTCTATTCTATTCTATTCTATTCTATTCTATTCTATTCTATTCTATTCTATTCTATTCTATTCTATTCTATTCTATTCTATTCTATTCTATTCTATTCTATTCTATTCTATTCCTATTCCTATTCCTATTCCTATTCCTATTCCTATTCCTATTCCTTATTCTATTCTATTCTATTCTATTCTATTCTATTCTATTCTATTCTATTCTATTCTATTCTATTCTATTCTATTCTATTCTATTCTATTCTATTCCCATTCCCATTCTATTCTATTCCCATTCCTTATTCTATTTTATTCTATTCTATTCTATTCTATTCTATTCTATTCTATTCTATTCTATTCTATTCTATTCTATTCTATTCTATTCTATTCTATTCTATTCTATTCTATTCTATTCTATTCTATTCTATTCTATTCCCTTTTTTATGATTTTACAGAATACATAATACTGGAATTGTTTCTTGTTTTCCCCAAACGTGACTTCATGGAAAACATTCATGCTTTTGACAGCCCTTTAGAATTACTTGGTCATCCTGGCTGGTGCGTCAATTTCCATTCTGGTTTGGGAATTGACAACCCTGGGATTTCCTGACAGTTTCTCAATCCAAACAGGAATCAAGTCCAGCCTTGCTTCCCCCCATGTTCCTATCTGCATCTTCCGATAGAACCAGATGACTTTGCATGCATTTATTGTCTGATTAAGCGGTTCTGATGGGTGTAAAATGCCAGATATGTGTTGTAACGTATCCCACAGGGAGAGTGAAATGCGTAAGATGAGAGCCTGGAACATCTGAAGAAGCACAGAAATATCTTCTGCAAACCGGGTGCCCATTAAAGAAGACATGAGAGCTGTCGAACCTGCTCAGCATTTATCACATGGATTTTTAGTGTGTCTTTCTAGCCTTGTTACTTTGCAGTCAAGTGACAAACTGGGAGAGGGAAACTTCTAGGAGATTGCAGCTCCCTTTAATGGGCACCTTCAAAGTCATTATCCATCAGCTGGCTACTGTAAGTGGCTCATCAGAAATGGAGATGTATGGAACAAAAGGATCCAGTCTTGGTGTCAGCAACAAAATAAGTCTTTTTCAGAGAGAGAGAGAGAGAGAGAGAGGGAGGGAGGGAGGGAGGGAGAGAGAGAGAGAGAGAGAGAGAGAGAGAGAGAGAGAGAGAGAGAGAGAGAGAGAGAGAGAGAGAGAGAATAGTTTCTGTCATCAAACCGAAGAAAAGAGAAGATAATTGTGCATTGTGCCATAATTCACATCGTCAAACAGAAATTAACAAAACCCTTTCCCACTTCATATTATTTCTGCAAATTTCCACTCCCTCTTATTTCTTCTATTTCTATAGCTGTCCAACTCAACCAAGAGATTCTGGGCAGCTTACAATTCTAAAATTATAGAACAATTAAAACAATTAGAAATGGTCTTTCCTGTTTGGTGCACATCCTTTTTGGAATTGCAAACCCTACCACCACCCCCAAAATCTTGAGAAGTTGTAGATTTTCACAACAGTCCCTTGTTGCCAGGTGCAAAGAATCAGGACCATCCTTTAGGGTTGCAACTCAGAAGATTTATTGAAGGCTATCTATAAGAATCTGATTAATTGGCCATCAACAGACACATAGACATAAACAATATCTATAGAACTATGCAAAAGAGACAATCAACGAGCCAAAATGGGAACAAAATGACCAAAACCATCCCAAGCAGCAATCAGTATCCAGATGAGCATAGATTAACTCCAACATAAACATCAGACCAACAATCAAGTAAACAATACCCCAATCAAGGAACTGCCAAGCAAGTCAATGGTAAACAGCCCAATCAAGAACCACCTAGATCACTCCCACCAACTCTGACAGGGCCAGCCACTAGAATATAAAGTGATAGAGAACCCCACTCCTTACTAGCACTGATGATGTTACCTAGTTTGGTTAATGAAACATCTGCAAGAAACCTACCAAGCTCAGAGAGCACCAAGGACATCTCATTTGAACCCTGAGCTATGAATGTTCTCCTTTATTGGTATACAAGAATCTAGTCAACTAAAAGTTCAACTCTAAATTGGTTCCAAATAAGGCTCAGTGGAATTCAGGAGGGGTTGGACAGGGACCTCTTGTGGGAACGCAACAACTCTAGGCTGATGACGTGCTTAACTCCAACCGCCAGCCCTGACTGCTCTTCTCCTACACCTGCATTCTCAATTCTGGTTGTTTTTCACACCCAAATTGATACATTCATGCAACATTTCCGATGGACAATTCTCTTCCTCATTCCCCAGGAAATCTTGCTGGGAAATAAGCGCTGAAACAGCCACCCGTAACATGATGTGGCACCGTGATAGGCAGCCGAGCTGCATCTTCAGCAGCTGATAATGAAATAAAAGCCTCACTGGCCAAGTTGTTATCCTCTCCTCCGGGGAGATTTCTGGAAGAGTCCCATTCCATGAGGCAGCTGTTCCTTCCCTGCAAAAGGAGAGAGAAAGAATGTGCTGCAAATTGAAATAATAACTCCCAACAAGCTGCCAAATGTGTTGGAATGGCAGATTTCCCTTTCAGGAATGTCACCAAAATTGAATAATTACATTTTCCAATTTGCAGTCCAACTCTTCTGCAAAATGGTGGCTGCTGTCCAGTTATGGACTGGCCCTCTGCAAATGCCAAAAACATGAGAAGACTCAGTGCTTTATTTCCCCCTCCTCTAAATCAATTTCCCTGGGGATGGTGGGTCTGTGAGAAAGAAAAAAAACAACCCAAGCAAAGGCTGAAGGAACGTGGCACAGCACACGCAACCAGGACCACTCCTGGGTAGTCCCGGGCAGAAATGTTATTGCTAGTCAACTGTGTTACAAGAATTTCGCCAGACTGACTGAATCCCCTTGGGAACAATTGGACATGGCTTCAGGGGTGGGTCTAGGACAGGGGTAGGCAACCTTGGCTCTTTCATGACTCATGGACTTCAACTCCCAGAATTCCTGAGCCAGCCATGCTGAGGAGAAAGGGAGAGTTTCCAAGCTGAGCCAAGCTGACTCAGGAATTCTGGGAGTTGAAGTCCATGAGTCATAAAAGAGCTGAGGTTGCCTACCCCTGGTCTAGGACAACTCACCACAGCCAACTGAGAGCAGCTAGCTTGCAGTGGCCAACTCCCCACCAGACAACTTACCGTGGTCAACTCATCACAGACAACTCATCACGGGCAATTCAACACTGTATTAATTGTTTCATTTGGGTTTTTTTTATAATTGCTGACCACGTTTTCATTGAAATTATTGTAACTCTTGTATTTCTGCATTGACTTTCTTTATTTCATCATTATTGGCCACCGTTCCGTCAAAATTAATATAGCAATAGCAATAGCATTTAGACTTACATGCTGCTTGACAGTGTTTTCCAGTCCTCTCTAAGCTTTTTACAGAGTCAGCCTCTTGCCCCCCAACAATCTTGGTCCTCACTTTACCCACCTCGGAAGGAGAGAAGGCTGAGTCAATCTTGAGCCTGTCAGGATCGAACTGCTGAACTGCTGACAGACGGCAGTCAGCAGAAGTCGCCTGCAGTACCGCATTGTAACCACTGCGCCACTACTTTTGTATTTGTTTTTGTTGAATTGTTCCCATGGGACAGCTGGTTGTTTTGACTATCAAAGCACCTGGGCAAGACCCCTCCCTCCGTTCCATGTGGCAACCTCAAATGGGGGGGAGAAAAAATGGTTGCGGCCAAGCTCCTTTGCAGAGTTGACACCTGCAGCAAGTTGTCCCACGGCAAATTGGCTGCGGCAAGTTAGGTGTGGCGAGTTGTCCCGTTCTGCCAGGGATTCTGGGGGAGGCCAGGCTTGTGCCCCTTTCTGCAGCGCAAGGATTCTGAAATTGCCCCTCTGTTAACACCGTCCAACCTAGCTGGAGATTCCATCACACTTGCCAAGACATTACTGCAGATCAGCCACTAATAATGATCCAAAACAATGGATTGAACACCAATGTTGTGACTCAGGGCCAGCCTGTGGGCCCGGCAGCCGGCTCGGATGTATCGGATGACTCAGATGAGGGGGAGGAGGAGGGTGTGGAAGACGAACCGGCTGATGATGGCTTGCAGGCTTGGCAGAGCTCCCAGCCGGGGCCCTCTTCTCAGCTGCATGAGCCCGATAGTGCGGAGGATGATGACCCACAGCTGGCCCTGTTCAAGGACGCCCGACGCAGGAGGCAGTCGAGCAGGAACAAACAAAGAAAGGCTGTGGGACTCCTCGGGAGGAGGCACAGGGAGACCACGCCCTGAACTCTAAATAAAAGGAGTGTTTGGGGAGGGGCTGGTTGCTGAAAGCAACCCTTCCGCTTGAGGATTCAAGTTCTTGTGTTTCTTGTTCTGTTGTTTTGCTTGTGAATTAAACTTGGCAGACGCTTTGCAGCCTCAGACGCTCTCCAGTCTCTACTACTTGAACAGGGGTTTGCCTTATTACAAGGCCGGTAGTTGGCTGGTTCAGAACAACCAATAGATTGAACACCAAACTGAATACATAAGTAGTAGCATTAATTGCATCCCTTCATATGCTCCCCCCCCCCTTATGGTCATTCAACAAACCAGGTTTCATTCAAAACCCAAAAAACTTTCAGCTCTGGACAGGTAAAAACTACCATGACCCAAACCAAAGACACAAGCCAAAAAAATAAATAAATAAATTAGGCCCATGGCCACAATCCAGCACAACATTAAATAAAGGCTTTAATTCTGACTACATGGATACTTCAACATGTGCTTGGCGTTAAGCTGGTCTTTTGTTGATCTGTTTTTCAAGAATACCAGGGATGTAAGCCATCTTTGTTATTATGGGCAGGTGTTGTTGTTTTTTTCCTTCCAAAATCACTGCCAAGGTATTTCATTCCTAACTGGAAACACTTCATATGCCTCCAAATCCCAATTCTTGATCTGGAGTTGAAAGAGCGAAAGACCCTCAGGTTTACTGATGTCAGGAGTGCAAAAATGGGCAAATCGTCATTGGAATCAAGCCAACCATTGATTCTGGGACTTGCTCTGCTTCTCGGTGTGCTTTTTCCTCCCTCTCTCCCTCCCTTCCTTTCCTATCCCCCTTCCTCTTACACCCCTACTGTAGGGCTCCTAATTAGGCATTAATGAGATCTTAATTGCTTATGCAAATTTCAAAGGGTAGACAATGAAGGTTGTTGTACCAGGAGTTTAAGGGCCACAGCATTGTTCTGAATGTTTGCAGAATTTCCATTACCATTAATTGGAGTTACTTGCGTTCCGTAAGCGATGTGCAGCTGGAGAGCACATTATCCCAACGGCAAGGTTAATGGCTGTGCTTCCTGCCATTCATCCTCTTCTTAAGATACACCTGTATGAGCTGGCATCCAAGCAGATTACCTGTCCCTTATAGGAGATGATGGAAAGGAATAGAGCTGGGCAAACCAGACCATGCCAAATCTGAATCACTGATTCATTTCAGAAATGCATGCGGTTCAAATCCATTGCGAATTTGCATCCCATTCAGTTTGGATGCATGGAAAGATTCAGAGAATCCATTTCGAGCACATGGTCAGGCCCAAGAACCAAGAACAACATGTCAAATTACTTCCAAGTAGGTGGTGGTTTTTTTTTTGGTTTTTTTGTTTTTTTGCTGTCGTTTGCCGACAGACAGAATCTTGCCAGGCTAAAGCAGCTATTGTCAAGGTTCTGACTGATGATCCGGAGGAAGTAAGCACAGCCGAGACTTTCAGATCTCTAATGCAAAACTTTATTGAGCACACCATATGGATACTGATGAATAGAAAACCAGCTCTGGCTCTCTCTCTCTCTCTCTCTCTCTCTCTCTCTCTCTCTCTCTCTCTCTCTCTCTGTGTGTGTGTGTGTGTGTGTGTGTGTGTGTGTGTTCTTCTATCGGCTAATAGCCAGGAGACTCACCAAGCCCCTTTCTTTCTACTGGAATTACTGCAAATAAAGTCAAATCTAAAAGATCTCTTACTTATCTTCTGCCATCAACTTCCACTCCCCAAAGTACAGTAGTATAAGGAAAAAAAGGGGGTCTCCTTGCACAGTTAAAGGGCCATTGTAAAACTAACAGGAAATAAATCAGTTCTCACTTCTTCACCACCCTGGTTTCCATTAGCAGTTGGGGGAAATTGCAAATTTCCAGAGCAAGTTGGGGCTGGCAGCTAAATGCAGGAACACCCACCACCAACCACAAGCGATAATAAGATTCTGAAGGTCTGAACAGGTAAGCCAGCTGTAACCACAGTACTGCAATTGGTGGAATATTTTTTAAAAAAAGCTAGAGAGAGAGTTGCAGCTCAAATAATTTTTAGAGGATGCACTGAATCACAGAGAAAGGATAGAAGACTGGGTTTTGTTTGGAAGGAAGAGGAGAACTGCTCAAAAACGGTCATATTCTTCCATAAATGGCTGTGTGGGAGCCATTTTAGCTAAGCTTTGTGATTGCTTGTTTTGATTTCCTTTGTAGGTGTTTTATTGGATTTGGTGCCTTTCCTGAGACCAATCTTGACAATCCAAACCTCTCTTCCAATCAATTCACAACTTTGAATAAGCAATTGGGATAGTCCTCTTAAATACTGTCAAAGCAACAGTAGGACCGTCCTGAAAAAAATGACTTACAAACAGGTTACAGAATCACAGTACATGTATCTTTTCAGACAGGTGGCTGTCCCAATCGCTTCTTAAAAACCTCCAGTGATGGAGCACCCACAGCTTCTGGAGGCAAGTCGTTCCACTGGTTAATCGTTCTCACTAACAGGAAATTTTTCCTTAGTTCCAGGTTGCTTCTCTCCTTGGTTAGTTTCCATCTGTTGCTTCTTGTCCTGCCTTCGGGTGAATTGGAGAATAGCTTGACTCCCTCTTCTTTGGGGCAACCCCTGAGATACTGGAACACTGCTAGTTCTCAATCCCACTGATTTCATTGGACACGCAAGAGGAGATTAGAAGAAGCTATTCCAAGATTGGCTTAATCTAGAGCAGACACGTCAAACACAAGGCCTGGGGGCCGGATCCGGCCCGCTAAGTGGTTTCATGTGGCCCGCGAAGCCATCTTGGAAACAGTGAGGGAACGGCCCCCACTGTCTTGGCCCTGACCAAGAGACCCTCCTTCTGCCAGAGACCCTCAGATCTGTCCCACTCCTGCCCAGGCCCCCATAGGCACTCTTGATGCGAACGATGTAGAGCTGGCCACGCCCACCCAGTAGGCCATACGCACTCTAGCCACGCCCACCCAGTAGGCCACGCCCACCCAGGCCACACCCACCCGGCCCCCTGAGGGCAACCGCAATGCTGATGCGGCCCTCCGTGAAATTGAGTTTGACACCCCTGATCTAGAGGGACTGTTTAAACAGCATGATACCCTTCAACTTACTGGATCGATCAGTTCCTGAAAATGATATATAACTATCGTGGATCCTCACAGTTATAAATATTGCAGCCATCCCTGCTGCCACTGGATCAAAATTTCAGTGCTTGGCAACCAGCACGTATTATGATGGTTTTACCATCCTGGGGTCATGTAATCATTTTTTACAATCTTCCAAGAGGGCTTCAAACAAGTAAAGTTAATGGGGGAAGCTGGATTTGCTTAATAATTGTATGATTCACAACCACTACAGTATTCGCTTAACAACCACAGACACACACACACACACACACACACACACACACAAATCAGATGTGACTCACTTATGTCCCCATCGCTTGGGGACAGAAGTCCCAATCTGAACTGTGGTCATAAGTCAAGGACTACCTGTATTTGGAGAGGAAACACACCAGTCCTACGTCGTTGAATATAACTTCCTATTACTTGCTCATAGTTGTAATGCATCACTCCCATATCTCTGAAAGTCAAATAGAGATCCTTAATCCCAAACAAACTCCTGGTTTAAAATAAGCAAGCATTGGGAACACCCGTTAAGTTGCAGTGCAGAATATCTACTGCTCAAGGCTCTACGCAAGAATCTAGTCGACCATTTAGCTCCATGCTAAATTGGTGCCAGAGAAGGGTCCACCGAATTCAAGAGGGCTTGAACGTAGACCGTTTGTGGGAATGTAACGATGCTAGGCTGATGACTCCTTTGACCCCGCCTCCCAGCTCCGCCTGCTCTTCTCCTACAAATCCATCTTTACCTTGCGTGCATAACAAGCTAGTTGGAGGGGAGCTAAGTAGAGGGTTAATGCTCTCCCTTGACCTTTGAAGTCCCAGTTCTTGCCTTGTCTAATTTCAGCATCATTAGCAACGCATGTCAGTTTTTGCAAATCTTTCAGGGTCCCGAACAGGAGCCCCGATTATCTGTTAGGTTGGCCCAGTGAGCCATAAAATGAAACTGGCAAAAGGAGCTATTCTCTGCGCTATCAATCCTCTCTTTAAAGGAGGCCCAAGATTATAAGAAGGGGATGATAAATCCTGCCACCCTCTCTCAAATATTGACTTGGCTAAGCACAATTGGATAAAAATCCTCTCTCTTGCCTTCCTCATCCTATTTGCCTTGCAAGAGTTTCAATAGCAATTAGAAGCATTTCCGTTGCTTCCAGATTCATCAGCTGCTTCGATCCAAAGATCTATTAATTATAGGAAAAAGCAAGCTGCGGGGCATAACCCCCCCTTATATCGTTACAGATGTTTACCTTTACGATGACACCGATGATTTGGCTGGATTTGAGAGCACAGATCTGGGAGTAAAGTATTCTATCAATGCCTACATCTCTTCAGGGGCTCATGTTTTATTGGAACAGGTGATACCCCAGTGTTATCTGTATAAGGACAACGGGTTTTTTCCCATTTCACTCATGGGGATGAATGAGCTTGTTGGCGTACTAATTTTGTGGCCATTTTATATGCCAAAATTAAATAATAATAATAATAATAATGCTTTCCATGTCTGGCTTTCAACTCAGCCAGACTCTGCTCTGAAATATATAAAGATGAAAAATTCTCAGAGCAGCAAGCGAGTGCCAATAAAATAAACACATTATATGAGGTGCATTGAGCTGAATCCAAACTTAGTCATGATTAACATGTCTCAGGAGTTACCCGCAAAGCTGGGCAGAAATGGCCTTTTGAAATACTACTGAGAAATTGAAGGGTGATTTCTCCTAATCCTTCCAGGGAAGGAGAAAAACTCCAATAGATGCACAAAGGCTTTACAGAATAACAGAATAACAGGGTTGGAAGGGACCTTGGAGGTCGTCTAGTCCAACCCCCTGCTCAAGCAGGGAACCCTATACCAGGGGTAGGGAACCTTGGCTCTTTTATGACTCGTGGACTTCAACTCCCAGAATTCCTGGCTCAGGAATTCTGGGAGTTGAAGTCCACGAGTCATAAAAGAGCCAAGGTTGCCTACCCCTGCCCTATACCATTCCAGACAAATATTTGTCCAATCTCTTCTTAAAAGCCTCCAGGGTGGGAGCACCCACAACTTCTGGAGGCAAGTAGTTCCACTGATTAATTGTTCTCACGGTCAGGAAATTTCTCCTTAGTTCTAGGCTGGTTCTCGTCTTGATGATTTTCCATCCGTAGCTTCTTGTTCTGCCTTCAGGTGTTTTGGAGAACAGCTTGAAACCCACCCCCCCTCGTCTTTGTGTCAGCTCCTTAGAATAGTTTTTGTAATCAGCTCTTAATGGTCAGTCCTCCCTTATCCTTCTCTCTTTCTCTGACCCTTGGGGGGGAAAAGTCAGAATAAGCGGTGTGTAATGTCGCCAAGAGGGACGCGGTGGCTCAGTGGGCTAGGACGCTGAGCTTGTCGATCAGAAGGTCGGCAGTTTGGCGGGTCGAATCCCGAGTGCCGCGTAGCAGAGTGAGCGCCTGTTACTCATCCCAGCTTCTGCCAACCTAGCAGTTCAAAGCACGTAAAAATGCAAGTAGAAAAATAGGGACCACTGCGGTGGGAAGGTAACAGCATTCCGTGCGCCTTTGGCGTCTAGTCATGCCGGCCACATGACCACGGAGACGTCCTCGGACAAGCGCTGGCTCTTCGGCTTTGAAACGGAGATGAGCACCGACCCCTAGAGTCGGAAACGACTAGCACGCATGTGCGGGGGAACCTTTACCTTTACCTTTACCAATGTCGCCAAACCTTAAAAGAATATGAGGCCCTCATGGTTAGGAAAAACAATTTTCACCCCCAGGAATGCCAGGGTGAGATATAAAGCCTTTTTTTGTGTGTGATGTAAGCAACCGGGGCGGAAAAAAAAACACAAGGAAGAAGATTATTAGAAGCAATCTTGGCAACAGCTTTCAGCGATAAAGGTTAACCAATTTAGGCTAGCAGTTCTCTGAGGGAGCTCAGGAATAAGTCTTTTTATTGCTTTAGGACTAAATGCTTCACTTGGATTTGGGAAGCGGGGGAGGGAGAAAAGAAGTAGATTTTGTTTGCCTTTGATTAAGAGAGCAGGATTTGGACCCGAGACTCCAATTAGAAGATCACCAGGCCTGCGGACGGAAGAGAGGAAGGCAGGGTGAGGGGCAAGGGGAACAGGCAAAGAAGTAAAGAGAAGAAAAAGGGAAGAAATCCGCTGCAGATGCATCACGAAATAAGACGTCTCCAGCCAGCTTCCATTAATTTCAACCAGTTCTTCTACTTTAGCCTGGATTGACTTAAGGGGGAACAACAACAACAAAAAAGCATTTATTTACTGCGTGCCTTCAGATAAATGGGGACGAAACATCAATTTACATGACAGTGGAATTGTTCCATCCGTCTGGAGCCTGGGCCGCAAAGTGGCTCAGCGTATAATCATTATTTAATTTGGTCTGAAGCAGAGGCGAAGCAGATTCTGAGAGGTTTGAAGAGGCTCCTTTGCAACAGGCAGAACCAGGCTGAAGAAAAGGAAGGAGGAGGAGGAGGAGGAAAAAGAGAAGAAGAAGAAGAAGAAGAAGAAGAAGAAGAAGAAGAAGAAGAAGAAGAAGAAGAAGAAGAAGAAGAAGAAGAAGAAGAAGAAGAAGAAGAAGAAGAAGAGGAGGAGGAGGAGGAGGAGGAGGAGGAGATGAGAGGGAGAAGAAGGAGGAGGAGGAGAAGGAGAAGAAGAAGAAGAAGAAGAAGAAGAAGAAGAAGAAGAAGAAGAAGAAGAAGAAGAAGAAGAAGAAGAAGAAGAAGAAGAAGAAGAAGAAGAAGAGGAGGAGGAGGAGGAGGAGGAGGAGGAGGAGGAGGAGGAGGAGGAGGAAAATGAGAAGAAGAAGAAGAAGAAGAAGAAGAAGAAGAAGAAGAAGAAGAAGAAGAAGAAGAAGAAGAAGAAGAAGAAGAAGAAGAAGAAGAAGAAGAAGAAGGAGAAGAAGAAGAGGAGGAGGAGGAGGAGGAGAAAATGAGGAGAGGGAGAAGGAGGAGGAGGAGGAGGAGAAGAAGAAGAAAAAGAAGAAGAAGAAGAAGAAGAAGAAGAAGAAGAAGAAGAAGAAGAAGAAGAAGAGGAGGAGGAGGAGGAGGAAAACAAGAAGAAGAAGAAGAAGAAGAGGAGGAGGAGGAGGAGGAGGAGGAGGAGGAGGAGATAAGGAGAGGGAGAAGAAGGAGGAGGAGGAGGAGAAGAAGAAGAAGAAGAAGGAGAAGGAGAAGGAGAAGGAGAGGAGGAGGAGGCAGCGGCAATACAGCCCTGGGTGAATTATTGTGTCCCTTGGGGGTGGCCAACGTGTAATGGACGGTGAGAATGTCTCAGGAGACAGAAAGGAGAACCACAGAGGGGACAATTGGTGTGTAAAAAAAAAAGGGTCTCCGCTCAGAAAAGGAGGGAAATGTGGGAAATGTTTGGAAGGCATGCTGCTTAGTTTCCTGGAGAGTAAAAGGAAAGGAAATGGGGAGAAAGATTTTTTGGTCTCGCAAGATTCTGCTGAGGTAACAGAATAAAGATAGAGTCAGCGCGCCTGGTTGTGGTTTTTCTTCCTGTGGGACTTGGCTCTAGGGAAACCCAACATAAAGGATTACCTTCAAATATCTGCCCCTTCGGATTCGTCCACCATTAAGATGACAGGCTAGATACAAACTGGGTGATGGTGAGTTCTAGTCCTGCTTTAGGCATGAAAGCCGGCTGGGTGACTTTAGGGCAATCACCAGGAGACGGTGAGTTCTAGTCCTGCTTTAGGCATGAAAGCCAGCCGGGTGACTTTAGGGCAATCACCAGGAGACGGTGAGTTCTAGTCCTGCTTTAGGCATGAAAGCCGGCTGGGTGACTTTAGAGCAATCACCAGGAGACGGTGAGTTCTAGTCCTGCTTTAGGCATGAAAGCCAGCCGGGTGACTTTAGGTCAATCACCAGGAGACGGAGAGTTCTAGTCCTGCCTTAGGCATGAAAGCCAGCCGGGTGACTTTAGGGCAATCACCAGGAGACGGAGAGTTCTAGTCCTGCTTTAGGCATGAAAGCCGGCTGGGGGACTTTGGGCTGATCAGCAGGAGACGGTGAGTTCTAGGCCCGCCTTTGGCTCAAAGCCAACTGGGTGGCCTTGGGCCAGTCTCTTTCTCTCAGCCCTAGGAAGGAGGCAATGGCAAACCACGTCTGAAAAACCTTGCCAAGAAAACTGCAGGGACTTAAGCAGTCAGCCTCCGAGAATTGGAGCCAATCGAACAGAAGGGGGAAAAAAAGAGTTAAGTTCAAGATAAGGGCTGTTCCTAACACGTTTCTCATCCTCCTGGATAATGGCCTGATTAGTCATGCAAAACTGCAGCCCCTTGGAACACAACCACAGTCAAGCTCTCCAGCCCATAAAGACAGCTGCGGACCACTTTTGTGTTTTACCAAAAAAAAAAAAAAAGGCGAGTGAGGGAATAAAACAGCAATCTGCATGCAAACCACCGCCGCTGCTGGGAGTTAAATCTAAGAGCAGAAAAAGTCAGGAAGTCTAACCATCATGATTTGCAAGCTTGTTTTTGTATGTTAGTGTGTGTGTGTGTGTGTGTGTGTGTGTGTTAGTGTGTGTGTGTGTATGTGTGTGTGTGTGTGAGAGAGAGAGAGAGCGAGAGAGCGAGAGAGAGAGAGCGCGTGCGCCTCAGCTACAGCTGTTCCATTGTTTTAATTGGGATAATTACAGTGGTCCACAAATAGAACATTAACCTTTAGTCGGTCTGCTCGTGGTACGTCTGGAAGAGCAGGAGACGAACTGCAGAACTGCAGAAGACAGAAAGCAGCGGGAAAATTGCGCAGAAACCTTGCCAGATCCAGCCCCCTCTGAGTTTTCAGAAGGTGCCAGTTCTCCTTGGGCTGGGACACATTTCTCCTGCACATCCCAACGCTGAAGTTGTCCTGTTTCTATTTATGGGATTTTATTATTATTATTATTATTATTATTATTATTATTATTATTATTATTATTATTATTATTATTATTTAAAAAAGCATATTTGAACCTTTCTGCTGAAAACGGATCAAAATGAACTGGTGACAACCTTTGTTGTCATTTTTTTTTACTGTGAGCACGTTGGCCCACATTAAAAATGACATTCTCTTGTCTGCTCTCAAAAGAAAGTATATTATCTACCCATATACATAACACACAAATACACATGCTATACATACATACAAATCTGTCTGTCCCTCTCCCTCTCCTTCTCCTCCTCCTCCTCCTTTTCTATCTATCTGTCTGTCTGTCTACCTATCCATCCATCCACCCACCTACCTACCACCTACCTACCTACCTATCTACAGTATCTATCTGTGTGTCTGTCTGTCTCGTCTGTCTGTCTACCTATCCACACATCCACCCACCCACCTACCTACCTACCTACCTACCTGTCTGTCTGTCTACCTATCCATCCACCCACCCACCCACCTACCTACCTACCTACCTATCTACCTACCTACCTACCTATTTATCTGTCTGTCTCTGTCTACCTATCCATCCATCCACCCACCCACCTACCTACCTACCTGTCTGTCTGTCTGTCTGTCTGTCTACCTGCCTGCCTGCCTGCCTACCTACCTGCCTGCCTACCTACCTACCTACCTACCTACCTACCTATCTATCTATATCTATCATCTATCTATCTATCTATCTATCTATCTATCTATCTATCTATCTATCTATCTATCTATCTATCTATCTATCTATCTATCTATCTACCCACCTACATCCATCCATATATATATATCCCAGACAATCCTGCAGACTCTCTTCAAGCATTGCTTACGTGCTTTAAGAAGGGACTGAACTGCCAACAATCTTTTCTGCCATGGAGGTAGCTTAACAACAATGTGAGTCATTTAACAACTGCAGTGGCAAAACAGGTCATAAAACAGGTCATAAAATCAGGCGCAGCTACCTTGTTTAGCAACGGATATCCTGATCTCAACTGCGGCTGTAAGTTGAAGACCACCAGCTGTAAGAACGGGTGGTCTCATCCCTAAGCCATAGTTCACGGTGTGCAACGGAAACGTGCTTTTAAATGTCTTTATCTCCTTGTATGTGTATTTATCCTTTGTTGTTTCCCAGAAGGACCTTTTTTTCTCTCTCTATTCTGCCTCCCGTAAAAACCCTTTATTTCCCTCGCAGCAAAGTGTCTCCAGCATCATTAGCATAAGTCGCTCCGATGATCTTGGCCTACTTCAAAGGACCCTTCAGATCCAGCAGAAAGAAGTTTTTAACTCATCTCTCCGTGCTTCAGATCTTTGTCAAGTGGCCCCATTCAAAGCCTTTTTTTAACAGGGAAAAAAAAGAGAGAGAAAAAGAAATAGTAACAGAGAGCGTTACAAAGATGCACGATGACAGGGGGGACAAATTGTGTCCCAATATCCTTGATGCAGCACCATCTTTGTGTTGGGAAGATGGTTCCTTCCCTTTGTAGCTGGAATCGCAAACAAGAGTTAACAGCCTGATGATCTAAGAAAGGTCATCTTCTTTCCACTACGATAATTATACCTTTTAGAAACCTTAAAATCTTTGTCTATCATCTGTCTCTCTGTCTGTCTAACATCTCTATCTATCTGTCTGTCTGCCTGTCTGTCCGTCCGTCCGCCCACCCACCCATCTATCTCTTTTTCTCCATCTCCATCTCCATCTCTATCTCTATCTCTATCTCTATCTCTATCTCTATCTCTATCTCTATCTCTATCTCTATCTCTATCTATCTCTATCTCTATCTCTATCTCTATCTCTATCTCTATCTCTATCTCTATCTCTATCTCTATCTCTATCTCTATCTATATCTATATCTATATCTATATCTATACCTAAGTGAGTTTCTAAGTGAGTCAGGCCCAGTTTTACCACCTTTTTGCCACACTGGCTAAGAAAATCACTGCTGTGCTTAAGTGAATCACACCGTCATTAAACGAATTCAGCTTTTTTTTCATTGACTTTGCTTGTCAGAAGCCGGCCGGGAAGTTGCCAATGGTGATTGTTCAACCCAGGATGCTGCAACTGTTTGAAATACCTGCTGGTTGCCAAGTGTCTGAATTTTGATGCCGTGAAATGAAACAAATAAAATGTCATATGATCACTAGGGACCCCAGGAAACAATCTTACTACAATTATTGCACCCGGACAATATCTTGAGCATCCAGTAGGGTGTCATTTCTGCCATCTTGAAGAAAAGGTATGATTGAAGTTGACTCGTTTGGGATCTAAGCCCTGTTCTTTTGTTTAACCCCAGGAATAGAGAAAAGAATCAAGGGGAAGGCAGAAAAAACAGTTCAGCCTCTGTTGCAAAACACTGTGCCTGATTGTCTGAGGGGATGTGACCAGAAAGGCAAAAAAAATATCAACCAATTTATTTCTCCACATGAAAAGTGATTCTCCCCCACCTCCCCTCACTCTTTCTCTCTCTCTCTCTCTCGCAGTAATAATAATGACAGATTGTACAGTGAAAAGTGGCACACACCATTACGGTGTTTGACAGGAGAAATTCCAAATCCGATACTGTTCAGACTGTGTTGAGTTCTTGTGCCGTGTAAACACCGGAGTTGCATTTTCATGGAAACTCTCCTTTCACCCCTTTTGGTTTCCACCATCTCTCTTTCCACAATCTACACCGTGATGGCGAAATGGGAAAAGGTCAACCCAACGGATGAAAGAAAAGTAAGCTTTCCTTGAAAAATGAAAAAAGTTCCTTTAGGCAAGTTGGAGAGGAGCAGCAATTCTAGGTCTTCTCCAATCTCCCTGCCAAAAATAATTTAGTTCTAAATAATTGATCTTTGTGAGGGTTTGTCCACAATGCCCAGAAAATGGCCGACACTTCAGTGGTTCGAGCCCAGCGCTGTGGGGAGGGAGAGAGCTCCCGTCACTCGTCCCTAGCTCCTGTCTTGTCCTCCTAACACAGAGGCAGGCAACCTTGGCTCTTTTATGACTTGTGGACTTCAACTCCCAGAATTCCTGAGCCAGCCATGCTGAGGGGAAAGGGAGAGGTTTCCAAGCTGAGCCATGCTGGCTCAGGAATTCTGGGAGTTGAAGTCCACAAGTCATGAAGGGGCCATAGTTCCCCCATGCTGGCTCAGGAATTCTGGTAGTTGAAGTCCACGAGTCATAAAAGAGCCGAGGTTGCCTACCCCTGGCCTAGGCCTAGGCCGCTTTATGACTCGTGGACTTCAACTCCCAGAATTCCTGAGCCAGCCATGCTGAGGGGAAAGGGAGAGGTTTCCAAGCTGAGCCACGCTGGCTCAGGAATTCTGGGAGTTGAAGTCCACGAGTCATAAAAGAGCCGAGGTTGCCTACCCCTGTCCCAGCAGTTCAAAAGCAGACTATCTGCGAGTAGATAAATAGGTACTGCCATTTTGGTAGTAGGGAATACTAGGTGCCTTCTGGATGGGGACCTGGTGTTGGATCTGCCTGGGTGCATCAGCAGAAGATCCATGGAAGAAAGCTTTGGATGGTCCAACTCCTTCAAGACCATCACTGACCAGTTAGTCCCCCCCCATGGAGCACCAGTGCAAGAAAAGGACTAGCGATGGTCAGCTGCCAGAACTTCCACCATGTGTAAACATTGTAGATTCCCTGGCCTTGTATGCCATACGCTAAATAATAAACAATAAGCGTCATTCTAACTTCGAGCAATCACTAAATGAATGGTTGTTAAGTCTAGACTCAACGTAGTCATTTGCTTGGGTCAAATCCCCCAACTGTGAACACTGTAAGAACTGGAGACCACCACTGCAGGCTGAGACCCCGCCAGTGTGCATAAACCCAAAGAAAGAAAGAGACAGTGTTTTCCAGTTTTATAAAATTCTAAATAATGGATCAATCACGAGGATTTGTCCATGACATTTTCTTTGGTTGCTACCGGTATGTAGAATCCAAAGGGCCAGATTTTTAAAGTCAAGGCTTGCTTTTATCATCAAACTCTTCCAATTCATTAATAAAGAACCGAGTTCATCGCTCTACTCTGAGAAATGTGCAATCCTCAGAGGTCTGGCTTAAGCCGGTATTTATAATTCAAGCAGTAATGAAAAAGGAAATGGAAATCCTTACAATTTATCCAAAGAATGAAAAATTCAGTGGAAAACTGGGGGGAGGAAGGGGGAGAGAAGGGATTGATCCCCTGGGAATTGCAAAAATTGCTTTGCACCTGTCCCTCGTTCAAAATACGAAGTTATTAGTTGTTAGTCATTTTCCCCCGTTCCACCCTGATATTCCTAATTCATAATTGCTGTTAAAAAAAGTGGGGGGGGGGAAACCCTATTAGAGATAGATGTGGCATTTATCTCAACAGATCTCTCTTTTTAATGGAATATTTTTTTTCCTGCCAATTTTTTCTTCTTCCTCTCAACAGGAAAACCTTGAGTGCCATCAACTGCAATATAACAATTAGTCTTATCAAGAGAAACAGAAAGAGAACTAATAATAGGCTGGCGCAAATCATCTCCCTATATTTTATTTCCTTTAAACGTATTCTGAGGAGAATGCTTTTGTAGTACGAATTAAGCTTGGATTTTAATTTTTGTATGAATGTATGCTCCAAAGGTGATTTTCAGGTCCAAGGGAAGAGGCAAGGGTCAGATGAGAAGGAGGAGGAGGAAGAGGGAGAGGGGTTAAGGACGAAGGGAGGAGGGAGGAGGAGAAAGAGGAGGAGGAGTGGGAAGAAGAAGAGGAGGAGGAGGAGGAAGAAGAAGCAGAAGAAGAGGAGGAAGAAGAAGAGGAGGAGGAAGGAGGAATAGAAGGAAGAAGAAGAGGAGAAGGAGGAAGAAGAAGCAGAAGAAGAAGAAGAGGAGGAGGAAGAAGAAGAGGAGGAGAAGGAGGAATAGAAGGAAGAAGAAGAGGAGGAGGAGGAGGAGGAGTGGAAAGAAGAAGAGGAGGAGGAGGAAGAAGAGGGGGAGGAAGGAGGAATAGAAGGAAGAAGAAGAAGAAGAGGAGAAGGAGGAAGAAGAAGCAGAAGAAGAAGAGGAGGAGGGAGAAGAAGAGGAGGAGAAGGAGGAATAGAAGGAAGAAGAGGAAGAGGAGGAGGAGGAAGAAGAAGCAGAAGAAGAAGAGGATGAGGGAGAAGAAGAGGAGGAGAAGGAGGAATAGAAGGAAGAAGAAGAGGAAGAGGAGGAGGAGGAAGCAACTAGCTCTGAAGCTTCTTCAATGCTCTGCTGAGTTATGAACCCTGGGAACATGACAGGTCACTGTGCAAATCTAAAACCGGTACCTCACATAGCTAGCAATCTGGAGAAAGAGCAGCTTCCGCTGAAAGGCTACGAGGAGGCCTATCCCACACCATCAAGCCCTAATGCCTCTGGAGGGCCTTTCCTGATGTCTAAGCGAGCAACCCCAGCCTGAACAAAAGACAAAGTCCTTGGGGCTCTGCGATCTGTACCTCCAGCTCAATCTTTGCCAGCATCCCCAGCTGTTGAGGCCAAGGAGGTTAACTTAATCTCTACATTGGAATGACCGCGGCCATTTATCACACCTGATTCTGAAGGCCCAAGGTCAGGTTAATATCCTCACCATCGGCTCTCCGTGACAACCAAGAGTCAGGTAGAGGTTGACAAGACCAACCGGCTTCTTCCTTCCCAAATGTGGAGCTCAGCTTTGAATTCCATTTAGTGTGAAAGCTTCCAGAACACCTAATCAGTGTTGACTTGACACTCCCCTAAGAGCCCCCTAGGTAAAGGTTCCCCCCGCACATGCGTGCTAGTCGTTTCCAACTCTAGGGGTCGGTGCTCATCTCTGTTTCAAAGAGCCAGCGCTTGTCTGAGGACGTCTCTGTGGTCATGTGGCCAGCATGACTAGATGCCAAAGGCGCACGGAACACTGTTACCTTCCCACCGTAGTGGTCCCTATTTTTCTACTTGCATTTTTACATGCTTTCGAACTGCTAGGTCGGCAGAAGCTGGGACGGGTAACAGGCACTCACTCTGTTACGCGGCACTCGGGATTTGACCCGCCAAACTGCCGACCTTCTGATCGACAAGCTCAGCATCCTAACCCACTGAGCCACCGCGTCCCTAAGAGCCCCCTAAGAGATTAGTATTTGTATTGTGTTAGTGTTTCACGATGGCTTATGCTTTCGTACACTCAGATTATTCTGAGAAGACAATTTCTTTCATATCTAACACAGCGCTTAAGATAACTCCAGGAGAAACCCTAGTACAAAACCCCATTTCCACTCCGAAAAATACAAAGTTCACATAGAGGTAGTCATCAACTTACAACCGTTCATTTAGGGACCGTTCAAACTTACAACGCCACTTTAAAAAAAGGGACTTAAGATCGTTTTTCACAATTACAACCGTTGCAGCATCCCCGTGATCATGTGATCAAAATTCAGATGCTTGGCCACTGGCTCATATTTATGACGGTTGTGGTGTCCCGGGGTCATGTGACTCTGTTTTGTGACCTTCTGGCAAGCAAAGTCAATGGGGAAGCCTGATTCCCTTAACAACCACGTTACTAACGTATCAGCTGCGGTGATTCCCTTAATCAACTATGGCAAGAAAGTTCATAAAATGGGGCAAATTTCACTAACAACTGTCCCACTTAGCGATAGAAACTTTGGGCTCAATTGTGGCCATAAGTCAAGAACTTCCTACATATTCCAAATGTGTATAGGATAAGTCAAGTGAAGATCCCCATGGTACTTTCTTAATCAATAATCCCGTACAATCTACAAGATGCCTTGGCTGAATTTGCAAACTACCAGACTAGAAATCAAAAGATGGGCCAGGCAAGTGGAGAACCTCGTTCCCTTATTCAACAAATCCAACCCGGAAGAGAAGGATAACTTGAATGAAGGACACCTTAAATTCCCTCACTCAACCGGCCCAGAAGTGCATGAAGGATGGAGAACTTCACCTGCCAATGTTGGCTTCCTACCCATTGCATTCAATACAAATTTTAGAGGACTAACATTAACTTTCCCTTTTCCCATAGTCTTTCCCACCACGTTTTGAATGCCATATTAGGAGCCCTACCCCAAAAGATAAATATAGCCTTCAGCCTAGACAATATTGGGGACTTCTGCTACGGCCAACGGTCCAAAGTCCGTTCCGAGTTGACCCACGGAGAGTCTTTACTGCAGACACTCCCAACTCCAAAGCTCCAATTGTGGTCTTCCTAAAAAGATCTCCAAAGGGGGAACATCTGGATTAGCTTTCCTTTGCCAAACCCTGCTCCAAGGTTTACTTCAGCATTAGCGTCGAGCTGCATCGGGCGTCAGTCTGATGCCTGTGTTAATCCCCTCACTTGCTGTTACCTGCCTGTGGTTTTCCCTTCCTTCTTCTTTTGTCTTCTCTGGGTCACTAAACCTTGTGCTTAAGCAGAATACATAAATCATCCCAAAGGAGAGCTTCCATTTTGGGAAGAATACCGCCTTCCGAAGATTACAATGTCGAGGTGGTAATCCATTGTATTTTATATTTAACTGCCATTTCTTTAGTGGAGCAAAGCTATCATCAGAGCTTCCCGGGACACTCATCTGGAGACACTTCACTGCTCATTATCTGCAACTGCAAATTACTACCAGAGACAAGGCATTCTCTCACATATTATTATGGAGCAGAAGCTGATGGAAACGAGGAATGAAGTCAACAAAGGGGATTCGTGGAGAAATGCGACGGGAAGTATAATTTTAAGGGTGGAAGGCTGGATGGTTGCTAGCCCGGCTTCTGCTTTGCTGTGGGGCACGAAACCACGATGTGATGAACTAGTTTTATTTGTGAAGCGAAACCCTAGATGGCCCATTAGGAAACCGCAACCGACGCGTTCGTGTGGCAGGGTTGCGATCCCTCCTCTTTTTCAGTGTTTCTTTTAGCACAGGTGGAAAAAAAAGAGATGTTTGTTTATTGTTCTCCACTTTCTCTAACAAATGCATTCTTATTTATTGATGTATGTAGGGGGGACAACCTATTCTCCAAAGCACCAAAAGGCAGGACAAGAAGCCACGGATAGAAACTGATCAAGGAGAGAAACAACCTGGAACTAAGGAGAAACTTCCTGACAGTTAGAACAATTAACCAGTGGAACTCCTTGCCTCCAGAAGTTGTGGGTGCCCCATCACTGGAGGCTTTTAAGAAGAGACTGGACAGTCCCTTGTCTGGAATGGGATAGGGTCTCCTGCTTGAGCAGCGGGTTGGACTAGATGACCTCCAAGGTCCCTTCCAACTCTGTTATTCTGTATTCAAAAGGAGCTTCTGTAGGCCACTTCCTCCTACGTGAGTTTTTGCTGTGAGTTTCCCCTCATACGCAATTTTTTAAAACCTGCTGTCCCCTGAAATTTTTAATTTAAATTTTCTACGTGCAGGTTTTTCAAAGGAAAGCTGTCCCGATATAAACTGGTTTTTTTTAAAATCTAACTATTCCAATTTAGGGGGAACGCGGTGGCTCAGTGGGTTAGGATGCTGAGCTTGTCAATCAGAAGGTCGGCAGTTTGGCGGGTCGAATCCCGAGTGCCGCGTAGCAGAGTGAGCGCCTGTTACTCGTCCCAGCTTCTGCCCACCTAGCAGTTCGAAAGCACGTAAAAAATGCAAGTAGAAAAATAGGGACCACTCCGGTGGGAAGGTAACAGCGTTCCGTGCGCCTTTGGCGTCCAGTCATGCCGGCCACATGACCATGGAGACGTCCTCGGACAAGCGCTGGCTCTTCGGCTTTGAAACGGAGATGAGCACCCGCCCCTAGAGTCGGAAACGACTAGCACACATGTGCGGGGGAACCTTTACCTTTACCTTATTCCAATTTTTTAAAAAAGATATCTTTCCCCTGGATATGTTTATGTGTTTCGATTTTTTTTAAAAAAATTGTGAGATACCCAGAGTTATTCAGAAGCTGGGCAGCCTTTTAAAATTGATTAAACAAACAAATAAGTTGTAATTCTTTGGGTGATTTTTTTATTTTTACGTACAAAACGGTGAGTTGGTGGCAGACTCTGTTTAAGTTCGGTTGCTAAATTTAGTTCAGTTGTTCAGCTGCAAAGTCAGCGGGGAAAACCAGTGGCAAGAAAGGTTGTAAAAACAAGGCAAAACGCTATTACCAAATGCTTCGCTTAGCAACGGCAAATTTTGGGATTGGTTCTGGTCCTAAGTACTTGTAACTTACCTGTAATAGATGAGGGGGGGAAAAATAGGTCGCTTCCAAAGTTACACTGTTTTTTCTCATAATAATAATAATAATAATAATAATAATAATAATAATAATAATAATAATAATAATAATAATAATAATGATGATGATGATGATGATGATGATGATGATGAAGAAGAAGAAGAAGAAGAAGAAGAAGAAGAAGAAGAAGAAGAAGAAGAAGAAGAAGAAGAAGAAGAAGAAGAAGAAGAAGAAGAAGAAAAAGAAGTAGTTGGAAGGGACCTTGGAGGTCATCTAGTCCAACCCCCTGCTCAGGCAGGAAACCTTATACCATTTCAGGCAAATGGCTGTCTAGTCTCTTCTTAAAAACCTCCAGTGTTGAAGCATTCACCACCTCTGGAGGCAGGTTGTTCCACTGTTCTCTTCCCAAAGACACGTTTATTTCTGCTTCGTCTCCCCATCAATTTGCTCACCCCAAAACGTTATCACGAAAGATTTGTATGCATTTTTGTTTCAAGATTTTCCTCTAACCGTTTCACTTCCTTCACCGCCCGTCTTTTTTTTGGCAAGCAATTTGAGCTGGCAGGCAATCCGCACAAGAAAAGTTGCCTGCTTTCCCTTAATATGTGTACAGGGTGTGAATGCAAGCGAGTTGCAAGCCGTCACTAGCTCAAAATCCAAATAGAGCAAATTTATCTTTGGCTTTAATGAGGTGTTCAAAGAGATCCAAGTTTTCTTTCAGGCTTATTATTCTGTGATTGTGGACTAGCTAGGGTGTAAAAGATATCAGGTGCCTTGAATTAAGGCTTAACTCAATTTATTTCACACACAATAAAACAATTTACCTGCTTTTATGTCGGTGAAGTAAATTTCAAAGCGGTGAGAGTAAGGTGCAAAAAAAAAAAAGAAAGAAAGAAAGAAAAAAAGAAAAAAAAAGATTTAGAGAAATTCATCCAGAGAAGCAACACAGAGAGAAAAATATTAATTCCTAAATCCTTTGAATCTAAGCTCCAGACATGCCTGTTTTAAAGAACAATGAAATATTGTAATGGTTTAGCAAACACCGAGGCTTTAGCATTGATTAGCAGAGGAGGAATCATTTTAATAAGGTTCCCCAGGAAAGCAAAAGAGCTTGTCAAGCTAATAAGGAAAGCATTTTCGTTGCTCAGAGATATATATCTAGGGAAGCAAGCAGGCAAACAGACAAACAACAAAACTTATTTTCACTTTCACTGGATCCCGGATTGATTTGATTTGCAGTCCTGGCGAAATCTAATTCTAGCAAGTCATCAAAATCCATCTAGGACAAAGCCAATTGCCTCTTCCGTTTTTCAGAACAGCTGGGCAATGGAGGCTGTGAGGCAAGCTAGCTGGTCATGAGGTCAACCCAACCTTGCTATTCTCAGGCCATCTTTCATTGGTAAGTGGGTTACAGAGCTGGGGGGGGCAGGGGGGGAGAAAGGAGAAAAAAAACTGATTGACTTTCTGCTTCATGGCTTCCTCGTGTTCTCCCCGTGGCTGTCGTGTTGAACGCGCTTGACCTGACAGTCTATAAGCAGAACAGAATTATGACAAAGGTAGGTTTGGAGGGACAAGGTGGCTCAGCGGGTTAGGACGCTGAGCTCGTCGATCAGAAGGTCGGCAATTTGGCGGGTCGAATCCCGAGTGCCGCGTAACAGAGTGAGCGCCTGTTACCCGTCCCAGCTTCTGCCAACCTAGCAGTTCGAAAGCGCGTAAAAAATGCAAGTAGAAAAATAGGGACCGCTACGGTGGGAAGGTAACAGCGCTCCGTGCGCCTTTGGCGTCTAGTCATGCTGGCCACATGACCACGGAGATGTCCTCGGACAAGCGCTGGCTCTTCGGCTTTGAAAGGGAGATGAGCACCGGCCCCTAGAGTCGGAAACGACTAGCACGCATGTGCGGGGGAACCTTTACCTTTACCTTAGGTTTGGAGATGGAGAGAAGAAGAAGAAGAAGCCTTGAAGAATAACAGAATAACAAGAGTTGGAAGGGACCTTGGAGGTTTTCTAGTCCAACCCCCTATACCATTCCAGAGGGGGCAGCCTATTCTCCGAAGCACCAGAAGGCAAGAGAAGAAACAACAGATGGAAACTAACCAAGGAGAGAAGCAACCTAGAACGAAGGAGAAACTTCCTGACAGTGAGAACAATTAATCAGTGGAACGGCTTCCTCCGGACGTTGTGGGTGCTCCAACACTGGAGGTTTTAAAGAGGGGAATGGACAGCCACCTGTCTGAAAAGGTGTAGGGTCTGGTGCAGCGGGTTGGACTAGAAGACCTCCAAGGTCCCTTGCAACTCTGTTATTCTGTTTATCCTAGCCCTGGGAGACAGCTACAAAGGGAATTTCAGCTTGTTAGACCCATTTTTTTCCCCTCTCGTCTGACATCTGCTAATTATAATTCAGTGAGACAAATGCTTTTTGTTTGGGTTCCTTTTGTTAATTATACATAACCCTACGTGCTTTTGAGAAGAAAGCTCAGCTTTGGTATTTGTCTGGACCTCAAACTAAAGGAAGCTGTTGTATTTCATTTCATTTTCATTTCATCAGGACAGAAAGCGACAGAATAGGAAAATCAAAAGAATTCCTGGATTGGCACTGAGGGCCCAGAAGAATTGTGGGCCATCAAACCCAGACAATTAAGCAAATGAATAAAAACCTTCCTTGTGTGCCCTTGGTTGCTTGAGTTAGCTCAAGACTTTAGAAAATCCATCCAAGGAAATTCACCCGAACAGTTCTTGAAAAGGACAAAATGGGGAAAGGGGGATTCTTTCAAGCTCTGCTACATGACTGAGCTTGTCAATCAGATGGTCGGCAGTTTGGCGGGTCGAATCCCGAGTGCCGCGTAACAGAGTGAGCGCCTGTTACTCGTCCCAGCTTCTGCCAACCTAGCAGTTCGAAAGCACGTAAAAAATGCAAGTAGAAAAATAGGGACCACTACGGTGGGAAGGTAACAGCGTTCCGTGCGCCTTTGGCGTCTAGTCATGCCGGCCACATGACCACGGAGACGTCCTTGGACAAGCGCTGGCTCTTCGGCTTTGAAACAGAGATGAGCACCGGCCCCTAGAGTCGGAAACGACTAGCACGCGTGTGCGGGGGAACCTTTACCTTTACCTTTACATGACTGAAAAGCTGGTGATATAATAATAATAATAATAATAATAATAATAATAATAATAATAATAATAATAATAATAATAATAATAATAATAATAATAATAATAATGGAGTTTAATATGAGTAGACAAAACTCAAGCTTGTGGATGATGTTGAATTACAACACCTAAGTTTCCCTTCTATTATTAAGGAAGGTGGGGGAAAAAACCTATGTTGTCTACTCATGAGCCTAAGCCGTATTTTTCAACCTTGGGAACTTGAAGATGGGTGGACTTCAACTCTCAGAATTCCCCAACCAACCCATCTCACACTGCACAGCCAACCAATCGTGGCTCATTTAATCTGGCACGGAGACTGCAGTTCTGAACACAGTTGGGGGGGGGGGGCGGAGGAGAAATAATCTCTGGGAAGATGTAAGCCCTGGAGATAATTGACAAGTCCTTCCAAAGAGTTTTGTCGCAAAAAAAAGAAGCCTAGCCATTTTAGACAGGTAGTATTTTTCTCTTTAATTAAAAATAATTCAGACTTGCGAAAGATGAAAGGAATGAAAGTGTCAGCGTCACTCAACACTATATGATTATGTCAAATCCAGCCAGGATGTTTTTTTTTAAATCAGGGGTCCCCATCCCCTGGGTCCTGGCCCACTACTGGGCTGTGAGCTATTCACAACTGGCCCATGGCCCAATGCACACACGTGCGTGCAACTGGCAGGCCAGCACGCACATGCATGCATGCGCAGCTCAACCGTGTGCATGCCGGCCTGCTGCTTGTGCGACCCGGTTTCCCTCTCCCCACCCCAAGCCAGATCTCCAGGCTGCAAAGTTTGGGGACCACTGATGAAATGCTGTCAATATCGAAGCAAACATGACATACCACTTAAAACAATTGTCAAGAGTGCGTTCCCGCAACAACACAGTTAATGTGTTGGAGATGTATCCATAAGCACCTTTCTCCCCCCCCCCACCCCACGCTTCTCGCTGAAGCCCGACCAGCATGGAAAAAAAGTTGGCTTATGGAAACCTCATAATATCACTTATCCAGTGAGCTAGCCACCTGATGACTGACAACTTTAATTTCAGCGTGAAATTGGCTGAGTAACTGCTGGAACATCCATCCGTTTTGACAGAAGCGGTTTCCCAATGACTTCGGGAGATACTTACCACCCCAAATGTCCCAAAGTCAGCAAGCTGGCTGGCCAAATGCCACTGAGGAGGAGACGGGAGAAGACGAGGGACCGTTCGTGGCATACAGGCAGTCCTCGACTTACAGCCGTCCGTTCAGTGATGGTCCAAATTTACGACACTGGAAAAAAAAAGCAACTTACAGCCGTTCTTCGCGCGTGTGATCATCACAACGTTTCCCGGGGTCAAGCAATTCGATCCAGGCACCTGGCCAACCAACATACATTTATGGGAAGTTGCAGGGGTCACGTGATCACCCTAGATGAGTTTTCCAGCCGGTTTCTGACGAGCAAAGTCAACGGGGCAAGCAGAGATTCCCTTAACCGCTGCATTGTTTCACCTAACAATCACGGTCATTTGCTCCACCGGGGCCAAAAAAAGTTCCGTAAAATTGGATGTGACTCACTGAACTCATTTCTCAGTAGTGGAAATTCCAGTCCCAGCTGTGGTCATAAGCTGAGGACTACCTGTGTAAAAGCTAATACAATGCCGGGTTGTATAAACAGAGGCATAGAATCAAGATCGCGCGAGGTATTGGTACCGCTTTATAAAGCCCTAGTGAGGCCACACCAGGAGTACTGCAGCCACTTTTGGTCACCCTACTACAAAAAAGATGTTGAGACCTTGGCAAAAAGTTCAGAGAAAGGGCAACGAAGATGATCCAAGGCCTGGAGACCAAAACACACGAAGAACTGCTGCGGGACTTGGGTTTGGCTAGTCTAAAGAAAAGAAATAGGGGAGACACGATAGCAGTCTTCCAGTATTTGAGGGGCTGCCACAAAGACGAGTGGGGGGTCACGTGGATCACCAAAGCACCATCTAGTTAGCTGATAGATATTGTGGTGGGGTGTAGTGAGAAAGTGGATCTCCAGGAGAGAAAGGCTGGCGTTCAAGAGCAGTAAGAGGCAACTCAGCCCAGATATCAGCATAACAGAGTGACAGAAGAACAGAGTTGGAAGGGAGGTCTTCTAGTCCCACTCCGTGGTTGTCCAGTCTCTTCTTAAAAGCCTCCAGTTATGGAGCACCCACAACTTCTGGAGGCAAGTCGTCCCAGGAATTGATTGTTCTAGTTGTCAGGAAATGTCTCCTTAGTTCTAGATTGCTTCTCTCCTTGTTTAGATCCTATGTGAGAGAAAAGGATGAGGATAATCCCTCCCTAGCAGTTCACAAAGTATATTATAGATGCAGGTAGTAGAGTCTTCAGGCCGAGTTCCTTTTTTTTGTGGTCCAACCAGATATATACTGTATATATATCCCTAACCGATGGGACCTGTAACATATCCTGTCTTTCTCGTGGGCCAAATGGATATAACAGGGGAAAGGTGTTCCTTCAAATAACCTGGCCCCAAGCCACGTAGGGCTTTAAAAGATACCCTGGACGGTATTTCTTTACTCTCCTACCATCGGGGTAGGAGATATAGGAGTATAGCCAGCCGCACCAACAGGCTGAAAAACAGCTTTTATCCATGGGCTGTTAGGATTTTGAACGGGAAATAATTTTTATAAACTTTATGCAGAATTGACTTGCGAGGCCGGTGTGTTGTGCAATTAGCTCACATGGTGTAATAAGATGGAGGGTTTGTGTCGCTGTAAGTTGGGGGTAGGGGCACGAAGGGAGGCTCAGCCAATCTCAATGTATACATGGTTGTACTTTGACAATAAAGGTTCATTCATTCAAGTCACCTCCCAATGTCTAAATGGTATAGGGTGTCCTGGCTAAGCACAGGGTTGGACTAGATGACCTCCAAGGTCCCTTCCATCATCATCATCATCATCATCATCATCATCATCATCATCATCATCATCAATCATCGCACAGTCAGCCAGATGTTCAGACTGGATTTGGCATTTTTTTCTACCTATTGAGTCTATTATTGTTATTGTTATTGTTATTACAGGGGTGGGCAACAAATGCCTCACCAGATCAGCCCCACGTTTTTGTACCTAAAGCCCTCTGTAGGTACAATGCAAAAATTGGCAACTTTTGACAGCACAAAGGACTTCTTGGTTCTCTTTACGACATAAAGTTAATTCAGATGTTTTGAGTTTCTAGTAGACTAAACACATTCCTTTCATGTTTTTATTTTAAAAAAAAACCATCCATTTTCCAGAAAATCTAAAACTGTCCATCGTGCTCGCTTTGTGGATGTTACAAGCTACACAAAGGCATAGGTGCAGAAACACACACACACACACACACGTGCACACACAGACCAGTTGTGAAGGATGAATTTTCTCTTAAAGGAAAGTGAGCCCACTGAGGGCAAACAGATTGATTACGCCCGAGAAGATCTCAGAATGAGATTCGTGGCTAAAGAAGACCTGAGTGTAATCCAGGTCAAATAAGAATAACAGTGGGAAATGTTTATGCCAATCACTGCGGAAGGCTGAAGTTCTAAAATATTTAAGAGACTCAAAATGGTTGACCCAAACTTCTGCCTTACAGCACCGTTCCTGCCCTCCCAGATCTTCTTCAAATGTCAAGGGTGATTTTGCCCCTCTTCCCCAAAAAACAGCTCGTAGCTGGGGTGGGTGGGGGTCAACCCCATATCCCAAATTCACCTCACCTCATCTCCTTCAGCAGTCCCTGAAAGCCCACAACCCGTATTTGGCTCTCCTGGAATTCCAGAAACAACCATCAAATATTTATAGAGCTATATGCCACGTGCTCTATTTTAAATTTCAACCCTAAATAATTTAGTAGCTTTATGGGGTGGTTGGTGCGTGGAGTTGGGGGTGGGGGGTGAGGGCGCGCAGCGGCTGAGGAATGAGATCAGAGGAAAGCTCAAGGCGACGGCTTGAATTTGCGAAACTAAATTTGCTAGAAGCTGTTGATAACGCTCTGGTTTGTTTTTTGTTTTTTTCCCCTGCTTAAATTAAGAAGTCTGGATGAATGTTGTCCATGGCTATCCGCTGGGCCTGTGTCTGTCTGGGGCAGGGCTCTTCAAACGTGGCCCTTTTATGACTTGTGGACTTCAACTCCCAGAATTCCTCAGCCAGCGTGCTTGGCTGAGGAATTCTGGGAGTTGAAGTCCACAAGTCATAAAAGGGCCAAGTTTGAAGAGCCCTGGTCTGGGGCATGGCTTTTTTTAGTCTTCTCCTTGCCAATGCAATCCTAGGCTGCATTTACTGAGGGATGGGATCAAGATCTGAGCTGAAGAAGCTTCTCGGACGAGAAGCGAAACGTCTTGAAAGAAAAACGAGACAGTCCAGTTGCCTCGGGAAGAAGTCCAGTTGCCTCGGAGTCCTAGTGGACAATCCCTTCAATAGGAGCCAGCCGTGTTCTGCAGCTGCCAAAAAAGCCAACACGGTGCTAGGCTGCATTAACAGAGGGATAGAATCAAGATCACGTGAAGTACTAATACCACTTTACAATGCTTTGGTAAGGCCACACCTGGAATACTGCATCCAGTTTTGGTCACCACGATGTAAAAAAGATGTCGAGACTCTAGAAAGGGTACAGAGAAGAGCAACAAAGATGATTGGGGGACCGGAGGCTAAAACATATAAGGAACGGTTGCTGGAATTGGGGATGTGTAGTTTAACAAAGAGAAGGGTGAGGGGTGACATGATAGCAGTGTTCCAATATCTCAGGGGCTGCCCCAAAGAAGAGGCAGTCAAGCTATTCTCCAAAGCCCCTGAAGGCAGGACAAGAAGCAACGGATGGAAAGTAACCAAGGAGAGAAGAAACCTAGAACTAAGGAGAAACTTCCCGACAGTTAGAACAATTAATCAGTGGAACAACCTGCCTCCAGAAGATGTGAATGCTCCAACACTGGAAGTTTTTAAGAAGAGACTGGACAGCCATTTGTCTGAAATGGTATAGGGTTTCCTGCCTTAGCAGGGGGTTGGACTAGATGACCTCCAAGGTCCCTTCCAACTTATTATTATTATTATTATTATTATTATTATTATTATTATTATTATTATTATTATTATTATTATTATTATTATTAAAACGAGACAGTCCAGTTGCCTCGGGAAGAAGCAACCTTTGGGATAAGAAAAGAGAGGTTCTGTCCAAGAGCAAAAGAAATCATGATCCAGACCATCCTCTTGGGTGTTTCTTAATTCTTCCTCAAAAAAGAAGAGCGGTCAGTGAAAAAGCCACAATGGACCCAAGTATGGCAGCTGCTGTTAATTCTCTCCCCACGTTGACGCTTCCTACAGTTCTGCTCTCAAGAACACACAAGTGGAAGAGCTGAATGTTGAGCCAGGTTGATGTCATAATTCCTGCCGTGCCAACCTGTTGTATCTTGAAATAGAAAGAGGTCTCATTCCAAGAGTTGGCATGGATTTAACAAAACTATTCCACTCTTTCAATCTGGTGGAAAACTAGATTGCCCAAGACGCTCAGCTGGTTTTCAAGCATTAGTCAGAACGATGGTGAGATCATGCTTAGAAGTGGCTTCAGAAATTGACCGATACAGCACATGGTGCTTCTGTTCCACAGCTACAGGTCAAAATGTTCCTAGACAATAAAGTGTTCCTGTTTTCTTACGGTGTCCTGATTTTTTTTGACAACAATGATATTGAAAACAGTAGGCAGATTGTGCCTTGAGGATAACGCATCAAAATGGTAAACAGCACTCAAGAAATATACTGCAGTCTGGAACTTAGCAGGATAGCAATGAAAGCCTTGGAAAAGATATTCAGAGGCCATGATGTCTCTAGAGCAGGGGTCTTCAAGCTTGGCCCCTTTTGTGACTTGTGGACTTCAACTCCCAGAATTCCTCAGCCAGCCCCTTGCTCGAGTAGCAGACCCTTGAAGTCTTGCGATCCTCATCAGAAAAATTAGCTTCGGAATCCTAATTTAGCTTCTGAGTTGTTCACGCCTGCAGTAGCTTTGTTTTATTTTTATTTTTATTTATTTATTTTAATTCCATTTATATCCTGCCCTTCTCCGAAGACTCAGGGCGGCTTACAAGCTTAGCAGTAGCCTTCATTCTATGTATATGCCTGCTTATTAGGGCTTTCACACACACACACCCAAGCGGCATTATTACAAAGTCAGCTTAATTGCCCCCAACAATCTGGGTCCTCATTTTACCTACCTGGGAAGGATGGAAGGCTGAGTCAACCTTGAGCCTGGTGGGACTCGAACCTGCACTAATGGCAGGCAGCTGGTGTTACTTCAGGAGGCATTAGCCCACTGCTCCACCAAGGCTCTTTGGGGTGATGCTGCTGCTTCCAAGACACCCGTGGCATCACAACATATTTTTTTTATTATTATTATCTGGATGTTTTATGACAAATAAGATTGTCTCTTCATTTCCTCTCTTTCTGTTGCATTTCTCCTGCTGATTTTACTTAGTGCCTTCAGCTGACATAAATATCTCTCCCCCCCCAAAAAAATGTGGGGACTTGATGACTAAAATCAATTTAAAACCAAAATATTTCTCGACATGAAAAATGTATGGCCAGAAATGGACTATTTCAAACCAAGAAGCATCAAAGTGCAAAATATCAATCGGTTTTCTGATTTTCTTTTTTCACCCCTCCTTTCTTCATCCCACAGATTATGGAGATGTCAAAATAGTAAATTCTAAAGATCTGCTTGAATCCCATGACATAGACGTACAGGAACCCTGTAAAGCAGAGCGGCATTTGAGCTGTTGCACAGATTTTGATTGGGGACGGATGAAAATTGCTGTGCATTGAAACATATCGGTCTGTTATTTAGCAGGAATGGCCTGGAGGGGGCTTCACACACACACACACACACACACACACACACGGAGAGACAGAGAGACAGACACACACACACACACACACACACACAAAGCTGCTCCTTAAAATTGGCCACGCATCCCTAATGCAGTTGGTATTTTACCCAGGTGACTGGGATGCCAGGTTGCTCGTGAGCTTGCTGCTTCGGATGGTTGCCTGGCACCTGCTGAGGTTAGATTAACGTGCCACTGAATTGTGACAAATTGTTGTGGCAGTGTCTGTAGATCTCGGCTGATCTTTGAGGAGTAGTGGGGTAGGCTCCAGCCCTGTGTTCTGTACCAGCCTGCTACTGGCCTTGCAGAAAGGCAACCCCGTACAAACGGCAGAGGCTGGAGAGCGTCTGAGGCTGGAAAACGTCTGCCAAGATTTATTATACAAACAAGCAACAAAACATGAAACAAGATACCGGAGCTTTGATCCTCAAACGGAGCGGTTGCTTTCAGCAACCAGCCCTTCCCCAAACACTCCCTTTATTAGAGTTCAGGGCGTGGCCTCCCTGTGCCTCCTTCCGAGGAGTCCCACAGCCTTTCTCTGCTTGCTCCTGCTTGACTGCCTCCTGCGTCGGGCGTCCTTGAACAGGGCCAGCTGTGGGTCATCATCATCCGCACTGTCGGGCTCGCGCAGCTGAGAAGAGGGGCCTGGCTGGGGGCTCTGCGAAGCCTCCAAGCCATCATCAGCAAGTTCGTCTTCAACACCCTCCTCCTCCCCCTCGTCTGAGTCATCCGAGTCATCCGACCCGGCTGCTGGACCCACAGGCTGACCCTGAATCACAACACCCTGGCAATAGGCTCCTAGAAGAATAAAGCAATCAAGTGTGGGTAAGAACGGTGGGGGAACGTTGATAGAAGTGTGGGTATGGGATGACGGGTGTCTCTTGAAATAATGTCAGGTGTCAGGTTGTGATAAACTAAGCATCTCCCCAGTGCTTCAAATAAGGAGAAACAGAGGGATTTTTTTTGTTTCCCCCATCCTAACTCTTCAGGTGATGCTCAAGTCAGAACAAAAGTCGGCCTGGAGAATGATGGTAACTATAAGCGTCCCGGGATAATGGGGCAGGATCCAATTTGTCACCAGGACGAAAAGTTTATTCTTCCAAGAAAAGAATGAATGACTTGATAGCCAGTCACCAATGCCACAATCAACAACAAAAAGATGCACGAGAGAGAGAGAGAGAGAGAGAGAGAGAGAGAGAGAGAGAGAGAGAGAGAGAGAGAATGAGAGAGAGAGAGAGAGAATGAATGAGAATGAGAGAGAGAATGAGAGAGAGAATGAGAGAATGAGAGAGAGAATGAATGAGAATGAGAGAGAGAAAGAGAGAGAGAATGAGAGAGAGAGAATGAATGAGAATGAGAGAGAGAGAGAAAGAGAGAGAGAAAGAGAGAATGAATGAGAATGAGAGAGAGAGAGAGAGAGAATGAGAGAATGAGAGAGAGAGAGAGAGAGAGAGAGAGAGAGAATGAATGAGAATGAGAGAGAGAATGAGAGAGAGAGAGAGAATGAGAGAGAGAGAATGAATGAGAATGAGAATGAGAGAGAGAGACAATGAGAATGAGAAAGAGAGAAAGAGAATGAGAGAAAGAGAATGAGAGAGAGAGAGAGAGAGAGAGAGAGAGAGAGAGAGAGAGAGAATGAGAGAGAGAATGAGAATGAGAGAGAGAGAGAGAGAGAGAGAGAGAGAGAGAGAGAGAGAGAGAGAGAGAGAGAGAGAGAGAGAAGTTCCTTGGGATGGACTCCAGCACAAGCCGAAAGCTTGGAAGAATAAACCTTTTGGTCCCGACTCAGATTGGATCCTGAAAAAGTGAATTTTATTAGTTAGCTTTTCAAAAGTGCCTTTTTTGGGGGGGGGGGGGGGTTAGCACATTGCCTCCAAAACTTTTCTCTTATTTTTTTTACTTATCTATTTGACAAATTTAGACGTCGTCCATCTCATCCGCCAAGAAGGAGGAAACTATTTAACGGCGACTCCCATTTCTTTCTGGCAGGACTCTCCATCACCAAACGCAGTAGCAATATTTCTAAAGAAAACTTATCGGCTCCCACGGATGATGGATCCATCGGTGTTCACAAGCATCCCCGACCTTCATTCGGTGGACAACAGACTTCATCAGTCACAGGGATCAATATTGTCTGAAGACTGTCTTTACCAAAGCAGGGTCATTTGTCCTGGCTATTCCGGCCGGCCCTCGCTTAATTCTCCAATGCATTCTTTCCTTCTGCATTAAATCAGCGCATGACAACGAAGGGCGATTTGATTCTTCCCAAACCTGGCAGAGAATTTGTAAGCGGATCAACTGCACCTTTGGTCAGATGTTCAGGTGTTAAGATACACCTGAGCAAAGTTTTCCCAGTTGTTCACAGAATCTTTATGTTATATACAGGATATCATTTCAAAAGATTATAGGATGCAATGCATATTCGGCTCGTGCATCCCATGCTAAAGTTGCCCCCACCACCACCACCACAATACTTGGGGTGATATAATCCATGCTTTCTACTAGTAGTTAGACCATCTGTGGCAAAGAATAAGCCGTTAGAAAGAGGGAATAAGTTTGTTTCTTTTCAGCCAAGGGCCTGGCACAAGGTCACCCGGCTAAATCGCGAACGAGGACTTTGGAATTCTCCCAGCAGTATCCCCAGCTATGATCTTTAATTTTCTCCTCCTCCTTGGTGTCATTTACTTCAACGTGGCTGCAGCTGCTAACAAACTCTGTTTTATTCTCTCTCTTTTTTTTCTCAAGTAGCAACAGAGGGACAGAAATCAAGCAGTGCTTTGAGCCTTTGAGCAAAGGGAGCCTCTTCGCCTGGTCAGGAGATCTATTGTGACCGGTTTGCACATGCACACCACAACAGAGAGACATGCAAAAACATGTTTTAAGCATTAATCTTTTTAGGAAGGGAGAGGGAGGGAGGGAGGGAGGGAAGAATGAATGAAGGAGAGGGAGAGGGAGAGGGAAGGAGGGAGGGAGGGAGGAAGGGAGGGAGAAAGGAAGGGAGAGGGAGGGAGGGAAGGAGGGAGGGAGGAAGGGAGGGAGGGAGAGAGGAGGGAGGGAGGAAGGAGAGGGAGAGGGAAGGAGGGAGGGAGGGAGGAAGGGAGGGAGGGAGAAAGGAAGGGAGAGGGAGGGAGGGAGGGAGGAGGGTGGGAGAGAGAGAGGAGGGAGGGAGGGAGGGAGAAAGGAGAGGGAGAGGGAAGGAGGGAGGGAGGGAAGGAGAAAGGGAGAGGGAGGGAGGGAGCGAGGAAGGAAGGAAGGAGGGAGGGAAGGAGGGAGGGAGGGAGGAAGGAAGGAAGAAAGGAAAAAGGAGGCTATTTTCAGAATTGTTAGCACTTGCTTTGCTGTGTATCAACGAAACGTGTTGTTAAGTCTCTTTCACACAAAATGCAGAAGAACAGAGTTGGAAGGGACCCTGGAGGTCTACTAGTCCAGCCCCACTGCCCAAACAAGTGACTTTACCTACCATTCCGGATGGAATGGTTGTCCAGTCTCTTCTTAAAAAACCCCCAGTGATGGAGCACCCGCGACTTCTGGAGGCAAGTCTTCCCGCTGATTAATCGTTCTCACCGCCGGGAAGTTTCTCCTTAATTCTAGACCGGATCTCTCCTTGAGAAGCTTCCACCCGTTTCTTCACGTCCTGCCCTCAGCTGCTTTGGAAAATAGACTGACCGCCCCACCCCTTCTCTGTGGGGTCCCCAACCCCCGGTCCGTGGACCGGCACTGGGCCACAGCATGCCAGCAACCAGGCCGTGCAGACAAGCAAAGCCCCATCCCTGGGATGCAGGCAGCACACAAAACCACACACACCCCTTCCGGTCCTTGGCAAAACCTCTCTCCACGGAACCGGTGTGCCCTGGTGCCCAAAAGGTTGGGGACCTCTGTAATCTAGAGTGTGTATCTAAGCTAGTCTTTTGTTCTTTTAATATTGTCCCTTTTTTTTATCATGCTGCAAGCCGCCCAGAGTCGCTCGGTAATGAGATGGGCAGCCTCTTGGTTTTAATAAGTAGATAATAAATAAAATATAACAAGCAAAAGAAGAATGAAAGCTAGAGAAGTGACGTTCCCCTTCCTCTCCTCAAACCCAACCAATTTTAAACAACTTTGCTGCTTCGTCTTAAAGGGCAACAGAGGAGCTCTTCAGCTCAAATGACATCATTTGTCCATAGGCAAACCCTTAAAGCCGCATAACTAACACCTGTTGTCACTAAGGCAACAAAACAGGCCCAGGTTCCACCTTTTCATCCATCTTGGAAATTTTTAGGGGCCACCGATAATCGGATCCCAATGGCGTTTTGTTGTTGTTGTTGCTTATTTATCTACAGTACGCGGAAACTAACCAAGGAGAGATTCAATCTGGAAACTAAGGAGAAATTTCCTGACAGGGACAACAATTGACCAGTGGAACAACTCGCCACCAGAAGTTGCAAATGCTCTAACACTGGAGCTTTTTTTAAAAAAGAGACTGGACAGCCACGTATCTGAAATGGTATGGGGTCTCCTGCCTGAGCAGGGGGTTAGACTAGAAGACCTCCAAGGTCCCTTTCCAACTCTGTTATCCCGTCATAGGTTGCCCGTATCACGGTTGCAGCAACTCTAGGCAGTTTAAAGGTAAAGGTAAAGGTTCCCCCGCACATGCGTGCTAGTTGTTTCCGACTCTAGGGGCCGGTGCTCATCTCCGTTTCCAAGCCGAAGAGCCAGCGCTTGTCCGAGGACGTCTCCGTGGTCATGTGGCCGGCATGACTAGACACCAAAGGCGCACGGAACGCTGTTACCTTCCCACTGTAACGGTCCCTATTTTTCTACTTGCATTTTTACGTGCTTTCGAACTGCTAGGTTGGCAGAAGCTGGGACGCGTAACAGGCGCTCACTCTGTTACGCGGAACTCGGGATTCGACCCGCCAAACTGCCGACCTTCTGATCGACAAGCTCAGCGTCCTAACCCACTGAGCCACCGCAGTTTACAAGATGATTAAAAAGGTTTTGGGGGGGGGGAAACAAAGATTCTACAGAAGGATGAAAATGAAGAGGACTGAATAAGAAAATAAGGGGCTGCACCATGCCGGTGCCTCAATGGCCAAGGAATCTCCTATCGTATATATCTCCCTTAATATATCTTCCCCAGCCTGGTTTCTGAATTTGCCTGGCCCAGGGGCTGAAGACGCAGGATTTTATTTGATTTTTCTCCCATTTCTATGACCTATTTCTTCACAGCTCTGCAGCCCTCCTCCCTCCCACCCACCCCTTCCATCAGCTCTCCACCATTCTGCATTACAAGCATCTTTTCCATGCAGCTCCTGATTTAGAATACAGCTTTTTCTCCTGAATTAAACACACACACACACACACACACATATTGTTTATTTCTGGTGAACGGATGCAAGAAGGAAGAGAGGAAGGAGAGATACTCTGGAGTAATCATATCGTTAAGATATTGGAGTATTAGCAGACATGGATTGGAAGAATGCAAAGGGCCCTAGCCTGGCCGCTAAGCAAGGCAAAATCTGAGTGATTTGTTGACATCTACTGGCCGTCCAGA
>NC_138216.1:4487591-4610639 GCF_964194415.1 Vipera berus
TTTGCAGATCGGTGTTTTGCCGAAAAGAGACAAACTGGATATTGTGGCTTGTTTTTCAGAGCCGGAGGATAAAAGCAAGGAATCAGGGGTTTGAGAGCCCCTTTCCCATCTAATGCATGTTATTAAAAAAAAAGGTGTAAGCTTTCATAAACTGTGTTGGTCAGACTCCTGATTGATTGATTGATTGATTGCTACCATAGATGAACTGAAAGCAAGAGGGCTTCCTTTGATGGAGAAAGTCTTGAAGGTGGAATTATGGGAGACTCTCTCAAGAGTTTTCATCTGATGCTTTTGCTCAAGCATGCCGATCTGAAGATGGACGGTTATCGCTTTGCAAAAGATTTTCTTTAGATTATAGGTTTGAGGGAAGGAGGGAAGGAAGGAAGGAAAGATGAAGGGAAGGGATGGGGGGAGAGGAGAAAGAGGGAAGGAAGGAAGGAAGGAAGGAAGGAAGGAAGGAAGGAAGGAAGGAAGGAAGGAAGGAAGGATGAAGGGAAGGGAAGGGAAGGGGAGGAGGGGGAATAAAGGAAGGGGAAAGGAAGGAAAGAAGGATAGGGGGAAGGAAAGAAAGATGGATAGAAAGAAAGATGAAGGGAAGGGATAGAGGGCAGAGGAAGGAAGGAAGGAAGGAAGGAAGGAAGGAAGGAAGGAAGGAAGGAAGGAGGGAAGGAGGGAAGGGATGGAGGAGAGAGGAGGGGGAATTAAGGAAGGAAGGAGAGAGGAGAGGGGGAAGGAAGGAAAGATGGAAGGAAGGAGCTTTCTCAAAGGTTTGGATTGGCCAGTTTGGGTCATACTCAAGAGAGGTCTTCTTAATTTTGAGAGAAATATAACGTGACACGTTTCAGGGCAATCTTATTTGGAAAGAGGGCACCCTTTGGGATTTGTACCTATTGTCTCGAATGACAAAGAAAGTCATTAATAAGATTGAGGCCCCACCGGGTGCAGATAAGAAAAATATTTGGAGTAGGTCTGCTCCTGGGGAGGGACAAGCCTCAAGGATAATGTAGGAACCAGACCCAGCGAGAACTCCTAAATGAGATGATGGGCATTGTGCCCAACTTATTAAGGGCCTCCCAAGGGCTCTGTCCCCTGTAATTAATGAAGAACATTAATCTATCAGGGAGACCACGATAGGCCAGAATAAAGGAATAATTACAAGGTTTTTCTCTCTTCCTGCCAGAGAAAACATTCCACTTATAGGGATAATTGCCCTGGGATTTCACCTTATCTGTCACCCAGGAGATTACAAACCACCAACGGTCCATGCGGGAACACCAGTAAGGAAAGATCAAGCCATATGTTCTGCATCTACAGCTCATCCTCGACTTACCAGCACCACAGAGACCAACGTTTAGGTTGCTAAGTGAGAAATTTGTCCAGCGAGATTTGCCCCGTTTGGCAACTTCCCCCGTAAATCCTCCCATTCAGGGAAATCCAGCTTCCCCAACCAGATGTTTTTATCAGCTGGGAAGACCACAGATGGCGATCGATCGCCTCACTTGCCTTGGTAAGGCCACCCTTGGAATCCTGCATCCGGTTTTGGTCACCACGATGTAAAAAAGAGGTCGAGACTCTAGAGCAACAGAGAAGAGCAACCAAGATGATCGGGGGACTGGAGGCTCAAACATACAAGGAACGGTTGCTGGAATTGGGTGTGTCCAGCTTAATGAAGAGAAGGACGAGGGGAGACAGGATAGCAGCCTTCCAATATCTCAGGGGCTGCCCCAAAGAAGAGGGAGTCAAGCTCTTCTCCAAAGCGCCCAAAGGCAGGACAAGAAGCAACGGATGGAAACTCATCAAGGAGAGAAGCCACCTAGAACTAAGGAGAAACTTCCTGACAGTTAGAACATGGGGCTGCCCTTGAGGACCACTCGGAGGCTCCAACTGGTACAGAATGCAGCCGCGAGAGTTGTGTTGGGAGTCTCCCGATACTCCCATGTTACACCTCTGCTCCGTGAGCTGCATTGGTTACCAGTTGTCTTCCGGGTGAGATTCAAGGTGCTGGTAATGGTGTTTAAGGCCCTACATGGCATGGGTCCGGAGTACCTTAGGGAGCACCTGCTGCCGGCATCAACTTCCCTCCGCCCTGTGCGTTCCCACAGAGAGGGCCTCCTCAGGGTGCCACCGATCAGAGAATGTCAATTGGTGGCCCCCAGGGGGAGGTCCTTCTCTGTGGGCGCCCCGGATTTATGGAATCGGTTGCCGGTTGAGCTCCGGATGGCGCCCGACCTTCGCTCCTTCCATCGCGATCTGAAGACATTCTTATTTGAACAAGCCGGCCTGGCCTGAAGGGGGATGAGTTGGGTTTTTATGTCATTTTTAATATCTGTATTTATTGTTTTTAGCTGGGCATATGTTTAATTTTCTTTTAACTTTTGTATTTTTGTATTTTTTATATATCTGCCCTGTTCACCGCCCTGAGTCCTTCGGGAGAAGGGCGGTATATAAATAAAATTATTATTAGTATTATTATTATTAAATCTGAAGCTGTAGATGCTCCAACACTGGACATTTATAAGAAGAGATTGGACATCCATTTGTCTGGAATGGTATAGGTTTATTGCCTGAGCAGTGGGTTGGACTAGAAGACCTCCAAGGTCCCTTCCAGCCCTATTACTCTATGTTCTATGTTATTTATGCTAGCTATGAGAACGAGAAGTCTGGTTGAACTTCACCAGTCTGCTCTTTCAGTACATGGTCAGTTCCACTTGAGAGATGGAACTGCATTACAGAAGGATCGACAGACCGATCTTCAGTGGATGAGGAAGAAGAGTAGGCCAAACGAAAAGGCAGAAAGAAAAATAGATGACACCTTTCATACATCTGTAAAAATAAAAACGCATTTCTCTCTCTCTCTCTCTCTCTCTCTCTCTCTCTCTCTCTCTCTCTCTCTCTCTCTCTCTTTCTCTTTCTCTCTTTTTCTCTCTCTCTCTCTCTCTTAAATCAAAGATGCCCAAGAAGGAAGGAAGGTAAGAGGGGGAGGGAGAACAAGGTAAACGCCAGTAAAAAAAAAACACCCAAACAAACTCTGTATTCTTCTTATAGATGGATTTGAAACAGAATCTTAAAAGAAGTTGTATCGCTTTGTTTTGAACAGCTGGAGATCCCTCAAGGTTTGCAAAATATCCGCGCAAACTTGAAAAGCGATGAAGACATCTCTCTTGTGGAGGCGATGGAAGGTCCATTTTAAACACCGCTCGTACGAGGAGTAGCGATGGAAACGCTGCTAGCGAAATAAATACGAAGAGGAGTTGTAAAGGACAGTAGTCAGGTCCAGCCTTACTGGGGTAATGAGGCTGGGCTCTCGCTGAAAGGGCTGCAAATAATTAAGGATTTGGCTACTGAATACTTAGCTGTGGGGGGGGGGCGTCTTGGTGCTCTCTGAGCTTGGTGGTTTTCTTGCAGACATTTCAGGACCCAACTAGGGAACACCGTCAGTGCTAAAAGGGAATGGGGTTTGTGGAGAGGAGGAGGAGGAGGAGGAATGTGAGATCCTGCAGGGTCCTTAGTGCTCTCTGAGCTTGGTGGTTTTCTTGCAGACATTTCAGGACCCAACTAGGTAACACCGTCAGTGCTAAAAGGGAATGGGGTTTGTGGAGAGGAGGAGGAGGAGGAGGAGGAGGAGGAGGAGGAGGAGGAGGAGGAGGAGGAATGTGGGATCCTGCAGGGTCCTTAGTGCTCTCTGAGCTTGGTGGTTTTCTTGCAGACATTTCAGGACCCAATTAGGGAACACCATCAGTGCTAAAAGGGAATGGGGTTTGTGGAGAGGAGGAGGAGGAGGAGGAGGAGGAGGAATGTGGGATCCTGCAGGGTCCTTAGTGCTCTCTGAGCTTGGTGGTTTTCTTGCAGACATTTCAGGACCCAATTAGGGAACACCATCAGTGCTAAAAGGGAATGGGGTTTGTGGAGAGGAGGAGGAGGAGGAGGAGGAGGAGGAGGAGGAGGAGGAGGAGGAGGAATGTGGGATCCTGCAGGGTCCTTAGTGCTCTCTGAGCTTGGTGGTTTTCTTGCAGACATTTCAGGACCCAATTAGGGAACACCATCAGTGCTAAAAGGGAATGGGGTTTGTGGAGAGGAGGAGGAGGAGGAGGAGGAGGAGGAGGAGGAGGAGGAGGAGGAGGAGGAGGAATGTGGGATCCTGCAGGGTCCTTAGTGCTCTCTGAGCTTGGTGGTTTTCTTGCAGACATTTCAGGACCCAATTAGGGAACACCATCAGTGCTAAAAGGGAATGGGGTTTGTGGAGAGGAGGAGGAGGAGGAGGAGGAGGAGGAGGAGGAGGAATGTGGGATCCTGCAGGGTCCTTAGTGCTCTCTGAGCTTGGTGGTTTTCTTGCAGACATTTCAGGACCCAATTAGGGAACACCATCAGTGCTAAAAGGGAATGGGGTTTGTGGAGAGGAGGAGGAGGAGGAGGAGGAGGAGGAGGAGGAGGAGGAGGAGGAGGAGGAATGTGGGATCCTGCAGGGTCCTTAGTGCTCTCTGAGCTTGGTGGTTTTCTTGCAGACATTTCAGGACCCAATTAGGGAACACCATCAGTGCTAAAAGGGAATGGGGTTTGTGGAGAGGAGGAGGAGGAGGAGGAGGAGGAGGAGGAGGAGGAATGTGGGATCCTGCAGGGTCCTTAGTGCTCTCTGAGCTTGGTGGTTTTCTTGCAGACATTTCAGGACCCAATTAGGGAACACCATCAGTGCTAAAAGGGAATGGGGTTTGTGGAGAGGAGGAGGAGGAGGAGGAGGAGGAGGAGGAGGAGGAGGAGGAGTTTGGGGATAGATTTTCTCATTACTCTTCATCTCCTCCTCCTCCTCCTCCTCCTCCTCCTCCTCCTCCAAAACCCCGCTCTCTTCTAGCACTGATGATGTTACCTAGTTGGCTAATACAAAACTTAGTACAAAACAACCCAGCTCAAAGAGCACCAAGGACCCCACAATCGTCCCCCTCTCTTCTCCCTGCTCCCTCTTTCTTCTTTCCTCTCTCCTTCTTATCCTTATCTCCCCCTTCCTCCTTCTCATCTTCTTCCTCCTCCTCCTCTCCTTCCTCCTGTTCTTCTTCACCTACTTCTTCAAGACAAGCATTTCCCCTATTGGACACGAGGGTTTCTTAACTGTGGCACGATGCCATCTGTTTCCATCCTAATATATAAATTGTTAACATTATCTCTAATCTTCTGGTGGAATATAATTAATAGTTTTAGAAAAATTCTGTCAGGATTTATGATCTAACCTTCCATTTTCAACTTGCCTGATAAAGTTATAAATATCATTTCATGCTTAATGGAATTATGTAAATAGGGCAATTAAAAGTTGCAGTCTAAAGACAACTCCATTCTGTTTGAACCTTTTTTTTCTATCTCATCTCAATCCCACCCCCACCCTTTTTCCGGTGCACGGACATACCGGTCGAACGGCCTATAATGGGCCGTGGTGGGTTTGGCGTTTTGTGATTTAGTGTCTTGTGGAAAGTCACGTATAAGCCATCCCACTAAGTCATAGTATGGTTTATTGGCTGCACACATAGTGTCACATTAGAATACAGCAATTGTGTTTTGATAATTCAGCACATTGCATGAAGCCATCCATGAAGAAACGTAATGTAAATCCCTTCTGTACACCCTCTTGAAAATGTAATTCATAAATAGACAAATATTTTTCCTAGTATAATAGATATGGACGAGGAGGAGGAGGGGGTGAGGAGGGAGGAGGAGGAAGAGGAGGGACGAGGAGGAGGAGGAGGAGGAGGAGGAGGAGGAGGAGGAGGAGGAGAAGCCACCATCCTAGGCTGCATGAATAGAACATCAAGTTCAAGAAAACTTAACTGCTCTCCTCAGTTTTGTGTTGATCCAATTGCCTCTAGAACATTGTATGCATTGTTTATTTTAGGAAGGACATTGACAAACTGGAAAGTGCCCAGAGAATAACCTCTGAAGGTCTTGGAAAGACCTGTATAATGTTTGGAGGCTTTGTGTATTTTTAGCCTGGAGACCAGAAAACAATCATGAGCTCTTCTGGTATCTGTCATGTAGGAGTCAGTAGTATTTTTCCAGAAGACAAGACAAGAAGCAAAGGCTTAAGCTTCAAGAAAATAGGTCTTCTGAAAGACACCTGGTCAGAAAACCCAAAGAGGCTCCAGTTTAGACCAAGGATCAGGAAGCCTTCCAAATGTTGCTGATCCACCTCTTCTACCAGCCATAGTCAAAGTGGCCAACATCTAGAGGCTTCGTCTTCTCCATAGATTCATATAACCTTCACCGTCACTGATGGAGACCATCCTAAGCTGGATGATCCAAAGCTAAGTTGATGTAGGACTGAAAGAAAGCCATCAAAAGACACATGGGCATACCTGTCTAGCTCGACCTGTGATTTTGCTAAGAGTTTATTGCACTCGAGAAATCCCATTTATGGAAAGGTTGCTGTGACCCTGAAAGCAAGCAAAGCTTGGTCCGTTCAAGCTTAATTAACGGCTACTCCCACGGCTTCAGCAATTACCCATTTTTTTGCTAGATAGGTTGTTATTGTGGAAATACCATGGGCAATTATTTAATGATGAAATAAATGCTGATTAGGTACCCTTAAAGCTATTACTTTTCTTGATGGAATATTTCTGCAGCCACTAAAGAAATAAGAGTAATTTGTTTCTCATCAGCCTGGCTATTTCTGCTGTTTTGGAAAATAATACAGTATGCAACTAAAAAGGGGTTTGAGAAAATAAGAGAGGTGGCTACTTCAAAGAAAGACTTTGTCAGCTTATGGACCTCTGCAGAAGACTTTTTGTTTTTTGAGGGGGCTGGACTAGAAGACCTCCAAGATCCCTTCCAGCTCTATTCTATTCTGTTCTATTCTATTCCATTCTATTCCATATTTTCTCTTCTCTTCTCTTCGCTTCCCTTCCACTCCACTCCACTCCACTCCACTCCACTCCACTCCACTCCACTCCACTCCACTCCACTCCATTCCATTCCATTCCATTCCATTCCATTCTATTCTATTCTATTCTATTCTATTCTATTCTATTCTATTCTATTCTATTCTATTCTATTCTATTCTATTCTATTCTATTCTATTCTATTCCATTCCATATTTTCTCTTCTCTTCTCTTCTCTTCTCTTCTCTTCTCTTCTCTTCTCTTCTCTTCTCTTCTCTTCTCTTCTCTTCTCTTCTCTTCTCTTCCCTTCCCCTCCACTCCACTCCACTCCACTCCACTCCACTCCACTCCACTCCACTCCACTCCACTCCATTCCATTCCATTCCATTCCATTCCATTCCATTCTATTCTATTCTATTCTATTCTATTCTATTCTATTCTATTCTATTCTATTCTATTCTATTCTATTCTATTCCATTCCATATTTTCTCTTCTCTTCTCTTCTCTTCTCTTCTCTTCTCTTCTCTTCTCTTCTCTTCTCTTCTCTTCTCTTCTCTTCTCTTCTCTTCTCTTCTCTTCTCTTCTCTTCCCTTCCCTTCCACTCCACTCCACTCCACTCCACTCCATTCCATTCTATTCTATTCTATTCTATTCTATTCTATTCTATTCTATTCTATTCTATTCTATTCTATTCTATTCTATTCTATTCTATTCTATTCTATTCCCTTCCACTCCACTCCACTCCATTCCATTCCATTCCATTCCATTCCATTCCATTCCATTCCATTCCATTCCATTCCATTCCATTCTATTCTATTCTATTCTATTCTATTCTATTCTATTCTATTCTATTCTATTCTATTCTATTCCATTCCATTCCATTCCATTCCATTCCATTCCATTCCATTCCATTCTTCAGTGAAGACTCCCCAAAGCAATCATATGTTTAAAAGCTTACAGGAAAGGCAGTAACGAACAGATTCTACCTGATTTCCAATCAAGGGTCCCCAATGATGACAATCAGATTGCGAATGGTGGTGTTCTGTTTTCTGTCTTTGGTGTGAGTTGAGCCTTGTTGTGGGCGAGCCACTTAACACTGAACAATGGAAGCAGCCTCACCATACTGGAGATAAAGAAAGAAAGAAAATCCGAAAGTAACTTTTCAGCCTGGAACTGGTAGCTCTGGGGAATTACTTTGATCTTCTTTATCTTCCAGATACATTTCCTTGGAAAGGTGCAAAGTAACTTGTTTCTGCACCCTTGAGTAATGGAAACTGATAGGTTATTTGCTGGATATTGAGTACAACAGACAGAGTAATAGGCTGTACGAGCTACGATTTCAGAGACAGGAGCTTTGAACGAAAAGTTGGGAAGCGGCCTTTTAGCCACAAGCTGTCAAAAAGAGAAGAGAAAATATGATAGAGGCAGGATGACTTTAGCAATTGGAGAGGAGGAGGAGGAGGAGGAGGAGGAGGAGGAGGAGGAGGTGGTGGAGGAACGGACAATGGGGTCCTTGGTGCTCTCTGAGCTTTGGCGGTTTCCTTGCAGAATTTCCTGACCCAGTTAGGTAACAACATCAGTGCTAGAAGGGAGGGGTGGAGGGATGAGGAGGAAGAGGAGGAGGAGGAGGAGAAGAGAGGAAAAAAAGGGGAAGAGGAAGGAGAAGAAGGAGAAAGGAGATAGCGGAAAAAGTAAGAGAAAGGGAAGGAGAAGGAGACAAAAGGGAGGAAAAAAAGGGGAAGGAGAAGGAGATGAGAGATAGAAGAGAGGGAGGAGGAGGAGGAGGAGGAGGAGGAGGAGGAGGAGGAGGAGGAGATCCCTGGGAATTCCAATGGAGTGACTGACTCATTCAGCTGTCTCTGTGAACACGACCCTTAGGTAACAATGCAAAGTGCACCCATATGCCATTTTTTTTAACCAATGGATTACAAACACAGTAAGAAAGACCTAAGTTACTAAAGAGGAATGTCATAGCAACCCTGGTGGGGACAGGTCAGGAAAAATGATAGCATTTGACAGAAACAGAGCTATTCCCTGTCTAGTTCTGGATGAACGAAATCTTTGGCATCATCGCTCAAACTCCCTTCCGAGGCGAAATATCGGCTTCACGATATAGAACGGTTGACTTTGTTCGGATCAAGGCTGCTTGGCGAAACGCTTGGGTTGCCCTCACATTTTTTTTTTTTTGGCCTGGCTGAATTGCATTAAGAATGCATGGCCTGTATTTAGAGATGAATTTAGGACAATGTCTTATCTTGAAAAAGCCCACCGTACTCTCTTTTGTTAAAGGCTGTGGTGGATTGTCCTCTGGAGTCCCGAGAACGAAAGGCTGCTTGTCAGAAGATGCGGAGCAATCAACACCCATATGAGCCGGGATTAACTCTAGACCAACAATCAGGGCGAGAAGCCGTATTTCTTTCTTACGCCTTGACTTGGAGCCTCAGCAAGAGAGAAAATAACCTTTCTCAAACATTATTTCACAGGTGGCCTTTATAGAATTGCGCTCCCAATAACAATGGCCCCTTCCCCAATTATTTATGTTTGTCTTCCAATTATCTGCACCTCCATTGTCTGGAATCCTTCAACGGCTTTCGAGCAGAAGGTGCATTTCTGAAGCCTAGAAATACTGTAGTCTGTTTTGTTGAGAGGAATATTAACAATAATTGCATCCTTTCGCTTGGCAGGATGGTAGGAAATATTTTATCGAAAAGGTCATCCGGGCCTACTGAACTTTTAACATTTTGTAATGCAATGTATTACAATGACAGCCCGTGGTAAATTTTTTAGCAAGTTGGGCAAGTTCTTTTTGTTTATTTGTGTCTTTGATATAACATCATTGCCAAGCAGAGTAGAGAAGGTATTTTTATATTAATCATTGTGTTCCGAACATATATTTTTCTTTTTCTGAGAAGGAATTTACTGTTAATGGAAGCTGGGTCACAGGAGAGCAATTACGCTAGACAGACTGGATGATACGGCATTATTTAAAATACAATCTCAGGTCAGCCTCTTTTACTTGTCTAATTTATCAACAGTTTTGGGCTAGCAGTTTCAATAATTGTATTAGCATAATATCCAGGTATGTAATTGCTTTCCTGTTTCCTTCATTCTAATCTCATTGTCAGCCTGTTAACTTGGTGCAAAGTTCATATTTGTGGCTGCTTGAAGATGGGAATATATGTATGTGTAAATATATGTATATATAAATTTTTTTTAGTTTGCTAACAAAGAATTAAAGGGATACTGATATGCATTTCAAACTTATTTGTTTTCATCAGTCAGCCATACCCTTCTGAGATTCGAACCTGGGCTGATTGCACATTAGGCAGTTGTTTTAACCTCTAGGCCACAAGCTCTGTCTCACTTTGTTAGCTGAGAAGCAAGGGAGGTATGTGTTAAATGCTTGTTAACTATTTAGATTACCTTGCTAGGCCCCAAACATGGAACAAATCTTTATTTCCTGTTTTGGCCTAACCGAAGGCCATCGACAGGCAGTAGTCACAACAGTGACAGCTCATATTTGTGTAAAAATTTTTTAGATTGCTAACAAAGAATTAAAGGGAGACTGATATGCATTTCAAACTTATTTGTTTTCATCAGTCAGCCATACCCTTCTGAGATTCGAACCTGGGCTGATTGCACATTAGGCAGTTGTTTTCACCTCTAGGCCACAGGCTCTCTCTCGCTTTGTTAGCTGAGAAGCAAGGGAGATATGTGTTAAATGCTAATTGCTAATTCTTTGTTAGCAATCTAAAAAAAATTTCCCATGTAAGATTGAGGGTGTCTTGGCGATGTTTCGACGAGGTCCCACTCATCATCTTCAGGCTGGTGTCTTCAGCTTCGCACAAGCTCGCACAAGCACGAAGCCGAAGACACCAGCCTGAAGATGACGAGTGGGACCTCGTCGAAACGTCGCCAGGACACCCTCAATCTTACACACACACACACACACACACACACACACACACACACACACACATATGTATAGGGTTTCCTGCCTGAGCAGGGGGTTGGACTAGATGATCTCCAAGGTACCTTCCAACATTATTATTATTATTATTATTATTATTATTATTATTATTATTATTATTACTACTACTACTACTACTACTACTACTACTACTACTACTACTACTACTACGTTGTAGTTGAAGAGGTAATACATGCATTTTTTGTTTTGTTTTGTTTTAAAAAAAGAAGAAAATAAATTACGGAGGAATTGAACATGATTGGTACATGTAGCCCAGCAATTCAGGATAGCTACATCTGTTCAGGAATTCAGATGAGAGCTTGGGAAGTTTTCCTTACAAAGCGAACTGCAGTTCTATCCTTGAGTCTTTCTGAAGGTGACAGATCAATTTGGGTTGATGGGTTTTCTGCACTTAGCAGCAGCTTTTACCATTTTAATAATCATTTTAGGGGCCTTGCAATTGAAATATGTTTGCACAGTTGCTGTCAGGGTACTTAACAACACTGCTTAAGTACATTTTAATTCTTGGATTTCAGCCAAGGAAGTAATAACGTCTGGAAAATGCAAACTGGATATTACTGAAATTTAGCCTTTTTAACAGCTGTATTGGTAGAGCGTGAGGAAGAATATCCGGTCCTGATTTGGAAATGATTTTTTTTTTCCCTCAGAAGCAGCCGAAACACAAGTTGGTTAAATCGTATGGAATAACCCAATGGGAACTGGATCACTTTGAAAGACAGATCTTTTTTTGCAAGGTTTGATGGACGCTCTAAGGCAGCGGTGTCCAACCTTGCCAACTTTAAGACGTGCGGACGTCGACTCCCAGAATTCCCCAGCCATCCATGCTTTAAGACTTGCGGAATTGAAGACTACAAGTCTGAAAGTTGACAAGGTTGGCCATGAAAATGTGCTCCTTGTCCACCACTAGTGGAAAGCATCTTTTGATGCCTCTACTTGAAGGACCTCATTGAAGGCAACCTTGTAGGTCACTTGGGCTTTGCAGCACCAAGCAGCTGATCAGGCTCAACCAGTGGCGTAGCGTGGGTTGTCAGCACCCGGGGCAATTTGCGCCCCCTAACCCGGTGACATCATGGCACCGCCGAAAAGACGCGCCCCGCAGCGGCGTAGACTTTCCAAGAAGAGTCGCGCGCATGCGGGATGCTTCCGGGTCCCTCTCGAGGGCGGCTGGGCGGGGCTCCGACCTGCAAGAGCCGATGCATTAAAGCTCGCACGTGAGCCCCGCTAAATAAAGCCACGCATGCGCACGAAGCTAGGCCAGCCGGCCGGCGGGTCCGTCTTCGCTCGGCCAAACCTGCCAGGGCGCCTGCGGGGCGCTTGCGGTTGGCCTGAGCCTGGGCGGAGAGTTGGGCGCTTCTATTTATTTTATTCAGTTTATGTGGCCGCCCATCTCACCTGCCGGACTCGTTTCGCTTTGCAAGAAAGAGCAGCTCGAGAGCGGAGCCAAGCCGACTCTGTGCAGCCCTTGGGGCTCCCTGAGCAGCTCAGTGCGAGCGCGCCCCCCCCAGATGTTGCACCCGGTGCGGCCGGCCCCCCCTGCACCCCCCACACTACGCCACTGGGCTCAACCCCAATGGCCTCACACAGCCCTCACAACAGTAACTCACTTGTGGCTGTGCATGTTGACAACATTTCATTGCCTACGTACATTAAAGGCTTATGACATTGCCCCTTTCAAATCTTCTCAGGACTTCAAGCCCCCGCGCAGAACCTCCAAAACATCAGTCCACAAACCTGGGTAAGATTCAATTCCTCCAAAGCTTATCATCTTTTCATTTGGTTGCTTTGTCGTTTTCTCCGCCTCTTAACCCAGTATATTTCTGCATAACTCGCCCTCTCTTTTTCAATCTGCTACCTACCACCTCCCCATTTTGTCTGTAAACAAAATTGCCTGTGAGACAATGTCCTTCTACCGGGGTAGAATATGAGATCCTCAACTGGTATAAATCTGCAAAGCTGCAATCAAATCAATAGAGCTGCTTCAGGTTTACACTCCAGTGGATTACTTTGGCCATTATCCTGTTTCTGGGCTCTAGTACCTATTGGCGGTTATCTTTTATATTTATATATATATTTATATATATATATATTGGTTGTCTCTGTTAACTCAGTAGCAAATTACTGCTTGAATTGTGGCCTGGGGCACTCATATTTAATGCTTTGACATTCACAACAAATGGTGTAGGCCATGTATCAATTACTATTCAATTAGCAGCTGAATTGCTGCTGGATGCAAATATATGTTGCAAGATACCTTTTTTTCCCCTTTCAAAATTTTTTTTTAAACTTTCCAGAGGGGAGGGGGGGAAAGGATTTTTTGGAACGAGCTGAGATGATGGCACGGCATGGTGTGCTTGACAAAGTGCCTCTGGAAAGGAAACAAGCCACCGCGCCAGGTAAATTAAGTGTTTAGTCCCCATCATTGTTTTTTTCAATCAGTTCTGCTGAGTGAAATATTGTGCGAGAGACATATTTGTCCTTAATCCCTTTTAAAAAAAAAATACACAAAGAAGAAAGGCACGAGGCGATTGAGAATTTCGTTCCCGTCAACGTCTTGTGTAATTTGCAAAGGCAAATACCAACTGACTTAGAAATTACCTTCCCCCCCCCCAAGCAGCCTAGTAGATCCAAAGTGACTTTTTAAATAGTGCATTCCTAATCGGTAGCAACACTGGGGTGACATGATAACAGGTGTTCCAGTATTTGAGGGGTTGCCCCAAAGAAGAGAGAGTCAAGCTCTTCTCCAAAGCACCTGAAGGCAGGAGAAGAAGCAACGGATGGAAACTAATCAAGGAGAGAAGCAACCTAGAATTGAGGAGAAACTTCCTAACAGTGAGGACAATTAACCAGTGGAACAACTTGCCGGCAGAAGTTGTGGGTGCTCCATCACTGGAAGTTTTAAGAAGAGATTGGACAACCATTTATCTGAAATGGTATAGGATTTCCTGCCTGAGCAGGGGGCTGGACTAGAAGACCTTCAAGATCCAACTCTGTAACTCTGTATTCTGTAACACGTTCAGCCTGGTTCTTGAATGAACCATTAATATATTCAACTTCAATTAATCTAGTGTAATGGCTTGGAAAAAAGCAGAGACGTTACCTTCCTGAAGAAGGGTCAGTATAGTCAAAACTCTGGTTTCCCCGGTAGTACTGTGTGGCTGCGAGAGTTGGACCATAAGGAAGGCTGAGTGCCAAAGAATTGATGCTTTCCAATCGTGGTGCTGGAGAAGATTCTTCAGGGTTCCTTGGCCTGCAAGGAGATCCAATCAGTCAATCCTGAAGGAAATCAATCCTGACAGTTTTTTGGAAGGACAGATACTGAAGCTGAAGCTCAAATACTTTGGCCACCTAATGAGAAGACGGGACTCCTGGAAAGCAAAAGGAGAAGAGGACAGCAGAAGGTGAGATGGTTAGATAGGGTCATTGACTCAACGGACATGAATTTGGGCAAACTTCGGGAGACTGTGGAGGACAGGGAAGCCCGGCATGCTATGGTCCATGGGGGCCTGAAGAGTCAGATATGATGTAGTGACTACACAACAACAGTGGGTTGGTGGAACATACTAAGCTATCACAATACCATCAAGACTATTGCCTTGGAGAGCACCATCACCATCGGAGCACTGATGATATTATCTAGTTGGGTAATGGAACATCTGCAAGCAAAGCACCAAGCTCAGAGATCACCAAGGACTTCACCCTGGGATGTCTGTCTGAAGCATGTTCTCTTCCAGCTTGGTGCATCTCAACAAATGTAACATCATCAAGAGGATATTTCCACTGGATATTCAAAAGAAAGTTGTTCCATAGGAATTCAGATCCTGGTCCACATAGGACAACACAAGAAACTTGAACTTGGCTTGTTTGCCTGGAGACAAGTGGGACCAGATAGAAAACTCTCAGTCAGGTTTCTAGTTACATTCTTCCAGTGTGTGTGTGTGTGTGTGTGTGTGTGTGTGTGTGTGTGTGTGTGTCTGTGTCTGTGTCTGTGTCTGTGTGTGTATCTGTGTGTATATCTCTCTCTCTTTGTGTGTGTGTGTGTGTGTGTGTGTGTATGGTTTGTATTTTTAATAATGGTTGTCTCATAATTTCAATAATGCTTGTTTTAATATTGTACGCCAGTGAGGGTCACTTTTTACGAGATGATTAGATACGTATGTGAAATAAATAAAATATTCTTCCCCGACTCCATATCTCTTTTTTTGGTCTAAGCTAAACTCCTTACAAGAGCCTTTCATGCATACATTAATTACAGATCAGCCTATAGAGATGTTTAGCCATGATTATTCGCCCATTCAAAGCAAGTTTAGTTTTAAAAGTCTGCAAGTTTTATTATTATTATTTTTTATCCTGGCCAGACAAAATAACTATGATGGGATATTCTAGCCTCTGGATTATGGCGATAACACTGCGAAAATGCCATTTACATTTTCCTTCTTTTCATGCTGCCACAAAACTATGCATGCAAGGAAATTAAAATTCAAAACTTAATTGGATTTTCATACCCCTTTTAAACAGGTGATGTGATATTGTCTCTCTCTCTCTCTCTCTCTCTCTCTCTCTCTCTCTCTCTCTCTCTCTCTCTCTCTCTCTCTCTCTCTCTCTCTCTCTCTCTCTCATCGCTTCCCAACATGAGGATTTAATTCAGCTTTGTTGAAGGGCTAGCATCCTGTGGAACCAAATGCTTCATTTAACTCCATTAAGAATCTATCTCATCCTGCTCTTTTTGAGTAGATATATCGGCTGTATTCTGGTATTTCAGTTATGCCCCATAAGGAAAAGGCAAATATTGAGCTGGTGGGAAATATATATATATATATGAGACTTTCTTGCAATGTGCTCCAGTTCTGATAATTTAATTCCCAGGGGCTTATATTGCCAACATAGACAATCCAGCTGGAAGAGAGGGCGAATAAAGGAGAAAATTAAGAAAAGCTTGCTTTTATGTTTTTGGTTTTTTTTTTAGAGACAGCAACATGTAAAATGGACTCATTGATGTTTTCTCCTGCTTAGTTTGTTCTAGGTCACAGCACCACGTCCAATTTCACTGAATTTCTCAGTTTTGTGACTCCACCGCCCAAGAGACAGTGGTATAAAAACATGCAATACAATGCTTGTACGTCTGTAAAATCTTGCCAGATTAAGGGATGGGGTGGGTACCATATGAGACTTCCTAGTTCTTACATCTTGTTCCTGCTTGTGGCTGCTTGACAACTGGATCAGCTGACTGTTGGATATGGGATGTATCTGGACTATGATACTGTTTCTTGGCTCTCTTCGTCAAGCTCTCTCACTAAGCCCTTGACTCACCATGGAGTCCGTTGTTGCCTACCTCAATCTATAGTAAATTTGTCAGTCTGTGCTTGGAAACGGCCTGGAAACAGAACACCGTCTTATTAAAGAAGATCAGAGATCAGAAGAGCAAAATCTTAAATTTTGAGGAGGCTCCATAGTCACCCAGTTTCCAGCGCTTGGGAGAACAGCCAAGTTCCCAGCCACCTCTTGACTGACCTAAGCAGGGGAGCCGTACAATTGTCTTGGGGGAAGATCATTCCAGAGGGCAGGAATTGCGACGGAAACTTGGGATTGCAACAAAATCCACAATAAACCTTTTCCAGCCTCCCGGATGACAGGGCAACGTCCTGAGCGCCATTCTCTCTGCTGCTCCTAAAATGTGAGATTTGGAAGCATTGTTGTTGTTCGTTGCGAAGTCGTGTCCGACCCATCGCGACCCCATGGACAACGTTCCTCCAGGCCTTCCTGTCCTCTACCATCTTCTGGAGTCCATTTAGGCTCACGCCTACAGCTTCAGTGACTCCATCCAGCCACCTCGTTCTCTGTCTTGGAAGCATTAGTGAAAAGTTATTAAAAACGATACCATTTAAAACATATTAAACGTATTAAAAAATAGTGAAAACAAGAACCAAGGGTGACATGATAGCAGTGTTCCAGTATTTGAGGGGCTGCCAAAAAGAAGAGGGGGTCAACCTATCCTCCAGAGCACCTGAAGGCATGACAAGAAGCAATGGATGGAAACTAATCAAGGAGAGAAGCAGCCTATAACTAAGGAGAAATTTCCTGGCAGTGGGAATAATTAATCGGTGGAACGACTTGCTTCTAGAAGTTGTAGCTGCTCCATCACTGGAGGCTTTCAAGAAGAGATTGGATAGCTACTTGTCTGTAATGGTCCAGGGTTTCCTTCCTGAGCAGGGGGTTGGACTAGAAGACCTCCAAGTCCCCTCCTAGCTCTGTTATTCTGTTCATCTTAGAAAGCTATTTGCTTCATTTGTAATTCTTTGTTCTTCTCCTTCCCTTTGGGAATGTCGCAACCCTCAAAAACCCCATCCCTTTTGTTTTTGTTTTTATTTACAAAAGAAAGGACCAGCCTTCTGATTTTTACACTCTGAAAGCTGACTGTATATCATCTAACCAAACCGGGTGGCAGAGAAGTGAAGCGAAAGAGGCGCTGGATGCCTCAGTTGCTCAGCATTACCTCAGTCTCTCAAGAATGGAAACTCCTGTTGTGAACGATGAAATCATTTGCCTGCAGATTAAATAACAAAAATAGGTTGGCCCTCAACCCTTTCGAAGTGGCCCAGTTTCGGGTCTCTGAGTTCTGAGACACACACACACACACACACACCAAATAAAGGCCCAGGATGTGTTGTGTATCCATGAATGGGCTGGGGGGGAGCCATGTTTGAATTGCAAAAACACAGAGGTGCTTCTGTTCAGGAAAGGAAGTTCTGGAGAAGTTAAAGCTTTTCAATTAAAAGGAAGCAAATTTCAGTCAATGGGGGAAATGTTTAAGACAAGGGGATAGCCTTTACGCTCTCTGAGTTTGGTGGTTTTCTTGCAGACGTTTCATTACCAAACTAGGTAACATCATCAGTGCACTGAACAATCCTCCTCCTCCTCCTCCTCCTCCTCCTCCCAAATCCCCCTCCCTTCTAGCACTGATGACATTACCTAGTTGGGTAATGAAATGTTTGCAAGAAAACCACCCAGCTCAGAGAGCACCAAGGACCCCATATTTCAACCCTGAATATTCTCTTCTATCACGATACTCTTAAGAAGGCCTATTTGCTTTTTTGTAGTCAAAGGTGTCCAATGAGATTCAAATTCTGCAAGATGGCAGATGCTGAATGATGGCCAAAGTCCTGCCCTATTTTGTAGGGTGGGGCTTTGAGCTTAACACCATGTCTGTCAACTTTGTACCGTGTCTACCATAGAATAGAATAGAGCTGGAATAGACCTTGGATTGGCAGTAAAAGTCATTAACTGGTATCCTAATGCTTCGGCTTTTCAACTCCACTTGAAAGAAATGTTATCTATGTTTAGAGACAGAAAAAGAAACGAAATGGGAGGGGAAGGGATGTTCAGACACCGATCAAGCTCTCCACAGAGAGTCCCTCAAGGAACGGTGGCATCTGGAGAAAGAAGTGTTTTTCTATCCCTCGAATGGACCGAGGAACTATTATGCTTTACTGTATATAGTTATTGTTCATACTTAACAGGTCCTTGCTCCACCATACAAGAATGAACATGGCCTGAGAGTTCTCAAAGATTTTAGCCTAATGGAAATAAGGACTAGGGGTGACCTGACAGCAGTCTTCTAATATCTGACGTGCAAGGTCCTTTTCCATCTCTGTTATTCTATTATTCTTGTTGTTGTTAGTTGCAAAGTCGTGTCCGACCCATCACGACCCCTTGGACAACATTCCTCCACGCCTTCCTGTCCTCTACCATCTTCTGGAGTCCCTTTAAGCTCACGTCTGCTGCTTCAGGGACTCCATCCAGCCACCTCATTCTCTGTTGTCCCCTTCTTCTCTCGCCCTCAACCTTTCCCAGCATTAGGCTCTTCTCCAGTGAGTCCTTCCTTCTCATTAGGTGGCCAAAATATTTGAGTTTTAGCTTCAGGATCTGGCCTTCTAAAGAGCAGCCAGGGTTGATCTCCTCTAGGACCGACCGGTCTGATCGTCTTTCAGTCCAAGAGACTCGCAGGAGTCTTCTCCAGCACCATAGTTCAAAGGCCTCAATTCCACCCTGTTGTTGTTAGTTGCAAAGTCATGTCCGACCCATCGCGACCCTATGGACAACTTTCCTCCAGGCCTTCCTGTCCTCTACCATCTTCTGGAGTCCATTTAAGCTCATGCCTAACTGCTTCAGTGACTCCATCCACTCATTCTCCGTTGTCCCCTTCTTCTGTTGCCCTCAACCTTTCCCAGCATGAGGCTCTTCTCCAGTGAGTCCTTCCTTCTCATTAGGTGGCCAAAGGATTTGAGTTTCAGCTTCAGGATCTGGCCTTCTAAAGAGCAGTCAGGGTTGATCTCCTCTAGGACCGACCGGTTTGAACACCTCTGATGATAATATGTCTGCAATCTAGACTAAATTGCCCGAAAGAAAAAAACAAGTGAAGTTCAAGGTCTCTTCCGGAATTCGAGTTAATTTAATTGAGGTCTGGGAGTTTTCACCAGGGGGGCCCCTCCAGATCCTCGGGTGTAATAATAGAAGAAACCTAATTAACAGCCAGTAATGAGAGGAACTATTAAAAATCCTGCTTGCTTTGATGGATTTCTTCGGGAGGGCTTATCCTGCAAATAAACAATGGGTTTGGATGGTTTCCTCGCTGGCCTTAAAGTGAAAATTACATCTCTCCCGCCAATTGATTTGGCGAGCAAATTAAATCAAGTCAACATGGTCTTGATGCATTAGGAAGAAATATAAATTAATCCGAATTTCCTGAATTTTTGAACAGCTTTCCTGTACATGTCAGTAGGTGGAGGAAAGGAAAGCCCTTTAAAATTTGTGTATTTCCCCTTAAAAACCATCTCGATTCCCACTTTACCCCACACATTTGTCTCTTGACAAACTCAGCTGCAGGCTTGCAAAGAGCTGTCGTAAACCTCATTAACTTGCTACTCTACCAGATTAACCTATTAAATAAAAACCAGTCAGCATCACCAGGGTGCAGTGCAAGAATCTGAAAGTTGAAGTTCAAAAGACAACACATTTTGACAACTCAAGCAGCCAAGCTAAAATTTGCAGGGCCTTCTGTACAAACAATTCTGGTTCACCTACAAAGCTGTTTTTTGTATCATAGCAACCGGTGGTTTCTCGGTTTTTTTTTAATTTTTTGACCCTTTCAAAGTTCTCTCCGCTGTGTTTCAAATGATCCATTTCTCCTCCTTTTGTGCCTGTCACACAAAGCTTCTCCAAATGTGTGTCGTGCAGCCCTTTAATTAAGGGGAAAAGTACAAAATGAATGTATGAGCAAAGTGCACCTGCCTAAATGCATCCAAGCAAAAGCAAGACACAAATACGGCATTAGCAACAATTGCCTGCAATATATATATATATATATATATATATATATATATATATATATATATATATATATATATATATATATATATATATATATATATATATATATATATATATATATATATATATATATATATATATATATATGTCAAATACTTAACTATTTAGATTACCTTGCTAGGCCCCAAACATGGGGCAAATCTTTATTTCCTGTTTCAGCCTATCTTGAAGGCCATCGAACAGGCAGTAGTCACACCGGACAGCTCATATATATTTATGTAAATTACTAACAAAGAATTAAGGGAGACTGAATTTGCCCCATGTTTGGGGCCTAGCAAGGTAATCTAAATAGTTAAGTATTTGACACATATCTCCCCTTGCAGAAGCTAACAAAGCGAGAGAGATCCTGTGGCTCAAGAGGTAAAAAACAACTGCCTAATGTGCAATCAGCCCAGGTTCGAATCTCAGAAGGGTATGGCTGACTGATGAAAACTAATAAGTTTGAAATGCATTTCAGTCTCCCTTAATTCTTTGTTAGTAATTTACATAAATATATATATATATATATATATATATATATATATATATATATATATATATATATATATATATATATATATATATATATATATATATATATATATATATATATATATATATATATATGAAGGGACGCGGTGGCTCAGTGGGTTAGGACGCTGAACTTGTCGATCGGAAGGTCGGCAGTTTGGCGGGTCGAATCCCGAGTGCCGCGTAACAGAGTGAGCGCCTGTTACTCGTCCCAGCTTCTGCCAACCTAGCAGTTCGAAAGCACGTAAAAATGGAAGTAGAAAAATAGGGACCACTCCGGTGGGAAGGTAACAGCGTTCCGTGCGCCTTTGGCGTCTAGTCATGCCGGCCACATGATCACGGAGACGTCCTCGGACAAGCGCTGGCTCTTCGGCTTTGAAACGGAGATGAGCACCGGCCCCTAGAGTCGGAAACGACTAGCACGCATGTGCGGGGGAACCTTTACCTTTACATATATATATATATATATATATATATATATATATATATATATATATATATATAAGTTGTAGCCACAACTTTCTGAAGATGAAAGGAACGCGGGAAGAAACCCGAGACTCTAGATCTACACATACAGACACCCGCGAGAATCTACAAAAACAATATATATATATATATATATATATATATATATATATATATATATATATATATATATATATATATATATATATATATATGTATACACACACACACACACACACACATATGAGGGAACGTGTAGAAAAATGCATGCATGTTCCCCCCCCCTTTTTTTTTTGGAAGAAAAGCTTGACTTTTGTGAAAACAGGATCCCTTCCAATTCTTATTATTCTCTTTATTCCTAACTTCCTGCTTTATGGCCTCCCTGAAACAGCCTGTGCCTTATTTATCTCAGATTTTGGCTGTGTTCACATGACATATTGTGTCGCAGCTGAGCCGAACCCATTTGAGACTAGTCTAGCGTCCACCCAGATTCTAGGCACTAGGATGATTAAAGGCCTGGAGACTAAAACATACGAAGGATCCTTGCAGGAACTGGGTATGGCTAGTCTAGAGAAAAGAAGGACGATTGGGGGGGGGGGGGGGTGACAACATGATAGCCGTAGTATTTGAGAGGTTGCCCCCAAAGAAGAGGGAGTCAATCTATTCTGCAAAGCACCCGAAGGCAGGACAAGAAGCAACGGATGGAAACAAATCAAGGAGAGAAGCAACCTGGAATTAAGGAGAAACTTCCTAACAGGGAGAACAATTAACCAGTGGAACTCCTTGCCTCCAGAAGTGGTGAATGCTCCAACACGAAGTTTTTGAAGAAGAGACAGGATAGCCGTTTGTCTGAAATGGTGTAGGGTTTCCTGCCTGAGCAGGGAGGGGGGTTGGACTAGAAGACCTCCAAGGTCCCTTTCCAGCTCTATTCTGATTGGTTGACTTCTCTTGTATACAGATGGCAATCTAGGATTCTGAAACCCGAGAAAACGTAGGGAAAATTCATTAAAGCATGGAATTTGCCCAGGCTGAGAGAACCCTTGGCCTTGACGGACCAACCATCCCATTCAGAAGAAGGCCACTTGACCTTTTCCCTCTCAAAATGGTGTCTTCATCTTTGTTTCCCCAGCTTGAGACAAAAAATGCAAACTCTCCTATTTCCCTATTGATCTGTAGGAATGGAGGTGGGGAGGTGGGGGGGCTCCCCTGAACTGGAAGAGAGAACATATAGATTGGGCTTACATTGCTTAATGAGACAGAAGACTCTGCCGGATTCCAGCCAAGTGGAAACATTCCTACATTTGCAAAGTAATTTTAAAGTCAGACCCAGTTCTCCTTGGGTCTGACCGAACCTGCCACCCACTTGCATTGCCCTGGGTTTTAAACACCAGCTGTTAGGATGTTTCATCTGCGGCGAGTGAAATTTATATGAATAATTTTGCCCATGATCAATAAAAGAAACAAAGGGGAACACTCCCATCCCCCCTTTTTTAAAAAAAATAAAATAAAATAGTTTCAATGGGCTTGGTTTAATGGGGGTTGGTAGATAGAGAGGTATATCAATCAATCAGAGTAGAAGCTGGAAGGGACCTTGGAGGTCATCTAGTCCAGCCCCCTGCTCAAGCAGGAGAACCTATACCATCTGAGACAAGTGACTGTCCAGTCTTTTCTTAAAAAAACCCCAGCGATGGAGCTTCCACAATTTCTGGAGGCAAGTCGTTCCACTGATTAATTGTCCTTAACCGTTAGGAAGTTTCTCCTTAATTCCAGGTTGCTTCTCTCCTTGATTAGTTTCCACCAAGCATGTTTTATTATACTGCTCATCCTAGGCCAACACTCATCATAAACTGTTAAGTCCACACTCACTTGAATATCCTAGTTACTCTGAACGTTTCAAGTAAAAAATATTTACTTCCAGGTTCAAATGATTCCATTTCCTTAAGACTGGCCAATTTGAGGTCATGTCATAGGTAAGACGCCCACCGGTCTAATTGATCTCTTTGCCCAATCGATTAATCAATGTTACCTACATGTACGCAATGTGTTTACAGAATAGCAGAGTTGGAAGGGACCTTGGAGGTCTTCTAATCCAACCCTCTGCTCAGGCAGGCAACTCTACTCTATAAACGGCTGTCCAGTCTCTTCTTAAAAACCTCCAGTGTTGAGGCATTCACAACTTCTGGAGGCAAGGAGTTCCACTGGTTGATTGTTCTCAGTCAGGAAATTTCTCTTTGGTTCCAGGTTGCTTCTCTCCTTGATTAGTTTCCATCCGTGGCTGCTGCTGCTTCTTCTTCTTCTTCTTCTTCTTCTTCTTCTTCTTCTTCTTCTTCTTCTTCTTCTCCTCCTCCTCCTCCTCCTCCTCCTCCTCCTCCTCCTCCTCTTCTTCTTCTCCTTCTCCTCCTCCTCCTCCTCCTCCTCTTCTTCTTCTTCTTCTTCTTCTTCTTCTTCTTCTTCTTCTTCTCCTTCTTTCTCCTTTTTTTTTCTCAAAGAACTTCAACATAAACTTGTATTTCATGAGATACATTTAAATTGTAATTTTCTACAACTGCAAATCCTGCCTTCAGGGGCTTTGGAGAATAGGTTGATCTCCTCTGAGGAACTTTTTGATGAAATTTGTTTGACGAAACAAAGATGTTGACCAAAGTAAAGATTCTCAACTTGTTCTTCTCTTCGCTTTGCTTTCCACGCCAGGAGCTCACCCACGCCGGCGATACAAAAAACCCCACTCCAGGCCAGACCTGTGAATGAATATCCATCCCCTCGTCTTTCCCTTCCTAAAGCTTTACTCAAGAGCGGCCAACCACGGGAGTCGTCCTTCTCAAGGGCAAGCATCAAATGTCATATTATTATTATTTTTTTCCCCAGATTGGATACATGTCTTGGTGGTGGGGCCCATCACAACCACTTTTCCGCCTGGCTGACTCCCCGCCTGGGATATTCAAAGGGGTCGGTCTGCTGGGTGATAAAATTGTGAGCATAATAGCCATGCCGGCCGTGCACCTGAGGAAGCTGAAAAGCATCTCATTTTGCTGTCCAGTGACTTTCGAGAAAACGAGGAGGCCGCCACAGCCGCGCCATTTTTTCCAATCGCTTCTGAGGCCTTTTCAAAACGGCCTTTCTTCCACCCTCCTTTTTTTTTTAAAAAAAAAAAAGGTGGGGCAGGCTCACCCTTCTCCAGATCTTTTCCCAGCATGGATGGTGCGGGGGGGGGGGGGGGAAAGAGGCGCTAAATAATCAGGATTTAGTAGGCGAGGCATCTAAAAGCACGAAATGCCTTACCTTTGAATGGGGAGGATTTTAGGGGCCTAGCTGAAAGGAGAAGCCAGGTTTAAAGTGAGGGCTTTATTACTGATGAGGAGAATCGTTTTCCCGGTTCCGACACTGCCGGGTTGAGCCTTTTGTTTTGTTTTTTTATATATAAGTATTTTATTAATTTTCTAGTTTTACAGCCAAATACTTAATTGACAACGTGTTGTCTGGGTCCATTAGTAATTCAATTCTTCTTCCTCCTCCTCCTCCCCCTCCTCCTCCTCTTCTTCTTCCTCCTCTTCCTCCTCCTCCTCCTCTTCTTCTTCTTCTTCTTCTTCTTCTTCTTCTTCTTCTTCTTCTTCTTCTTCTTCTTCTTCTTCTTCTGCTTCTTCTGCTTCTTCTTCTGCTTCCTCCTCCTCCTATTTTTCTTCCTATTCCTCCTTCCTCCTCCTCTTCTTCTTCCTCTTCTTCTTCCTCTTCTTCTGCTTCTTCTTCCTCCTCCTCTTCTTCCTTCTATTCCTCCTTCTTCCTCCTCCTCCTCTTCTTCTTCTTCCTCCTCCTCTTCCTCTTCTTCTTCCTTCTATTCCTCCTTCCTCCTCCTCTTCTTCCTCTTCTTCTTCTTCTTCTTCTTCTTCCTCCTCCTCTTCCTCCTCTTCTTCCTTCTATTCCTCCTTCCTCCTCCTCCTCCTCCTCCTCCTCCTCCTCCTCTTCTTCTTCTTCTTCTTCTTCTTCTTCTTCTTCTTCTTCTTCTTTCTCCTCCTCCTCTTCCTCTTCTTCCTTCCATTCCTCCTTCCTCCTCCTCCTCTTCTTCTTCTGCTTCTTCTTCCTCCTCCTTCCTCCTCCCAGCCATTCCCCATCCAGACTTTGCACCCAAGAGCAGCATTGTACCACAGGAGCAAGAGGGATACAGGTCTCCTTGTGATGGCTTTCTGATCGTCTTCCTTTACTTGCCCAATCATATTTTCAAATTTTGGCATGGACGCGGGATTGTGCTCCAAAAAAAGAATTGTACAAAGGCATGAAGACGGCATTGTTTCTTTTCATTCGTGGCCAGCTGCTCGTCTTCTTCTCCTTCTCTCTCTCTCTTATTATTATTATAATTTGACAGATGGGTTATTTTAAAAAATTTTTAAAAAAGTTTCTCATTGCTCTCTCGGAGCTGTGATTAACATCCAGATTTAAACACCATCACCATCCCAGAAAGATCAGGGAAAGAATTTAAGCATTCACAGTTATTTCAATAGCTGTTTGACAAAAGGCTCCCTTCCTTTGAGCCTGCAGATTTTAGCAGGGAAGAGGAAGAAAAAGGAGAAGAAAAAGCAACAACAACGACGAGGACTCTCCTCCAATTTGTATCTCAGCTTTCCTTTCTCTTTCCTGCCTTTAAGGTTGGGAAAGAAAAGGAATGCAGCATTCTTCGTGCAGATGTTCGAAAAAAGGGATGCAAGAAAGTTCAAACAGGATAAAGAAGGTGGTCCCACCTTTCCTTCTGTTAGCAGAAGTTCTCTGAAAACTTAAACCCAAACCAGATGCCACAAGAAGAAACTTTTTCTGGTTTCCAGTCCAGATGGCGTTAAAGTTATGGATTGGTGGATGATAGACAATGATAGACAATTAACTTTTTTTAAAAAGATCTGATTTATTATGAATTGGCCTTTCTGAAGATGTAAGAATACTGTATTCATAAAACATACGAAGATGTAAGAATACTGTATTCATAAAACATACGAAGATGTAAGAATACTGTATTCATAAAACATACGAAGAACGGTTACAGGAGTTGGGTATGTCTCGTTCAATGAAAAGAAGGACTAGGGGGTGACATGATAGCAGTCTTCCAATATCTCAGGGGCTGCCCCAAAGAAGAGGTAGTCAAGCTATTCTCCAAAGCGCCCAAAGGCAGGACAAGAAGCAATGGATGGAAACGAACCAAGGAGAGAAGCAACCTAGAACTAAGGAGAAACTTCCTGACAGTGAGAACAATTAACCAGTGGAACAACCTGCCTCCAGAAGCTGTGAATGCTCCAATGCTGGAAGTTTTTAAGAAGAGACTGGACAGCCGTTGGTCTGAAATAGAAGAAGACCTCCAAGGTCCCTTCCCATTCTGTTATTCTGTTATTGCAAGTATATAAAGTTGGGAAGTAAGATAAGTTTCATTAATCAGGATTAATGCCCGGACTGGGGATGGGTGGGTGGGTGGGAAAAAAAAAAGGATTACCGTTACAAAATATTGGAAACCCAACAAGCAAACTTTAAACCCTCCTTTATTTTACTTATTATCACATTTCTACACTATCCATCTCACTCAAGTGACTCTGGTTGGCTTACAATAAAAATAATTAGCCATGAATTCATAAAGGTGGATCTCTGGGGATTATTTTATCTTTTAGAGGGTTGAACAGGAGCATTATCAGCTCTTTAGCCAGATATGAGTGGATATGACCAACTGCTCTTCGCCTGCGAAATTTTTGAAATCGGGTTTTCATTTTCAGACTTCTAACTCACATATATATATATATATGTATTTTAAAAAATGGTTAATAGCAATGTTCAAACACTGCTAAGTCTCCTAAAGCACATTTCCTTCCTAGATGTCAGCGGCATCTGAGATGATCGGTTTGGTAAAACTTTGCTTGTTAAACAGACCAATTAATTGCATTGCTGCAGTGATCTTAAACATAAAAGAGAATTAATCACCACATTTAGAGAAAAGGGAGTAGAACAGGCAGTTTGCACATTTGACATATGTTAGCCAGTTAACTCAGGCTTTGCTAATATTCAGCAAAGTTAATTCGGAGAAGAGCAACTAAGATGATCAAAGGCCTGGAGGCTAAAACGTAGGAAGAACGGCTGCGAGACTTGGGTTTGGCTAGTCTAAAGAAAAGAAGAAATAGGGGAGACATGATAGCAGTGTTCCAATATTTGAGGGGCTGCAACAAAGAAGAGGGGGTCAAATTATTCTCCAAAGCACCAGAGGGAAGGACGAGAAACAATGGTTGGAAACTGATCAAGGAGAGAAGCAACCTGGAATTAAGGAGAAACTTCCTGACAGTGAGGACAATCAACCAGTGGAACAGCTTTGCCTCCAGAAATCGTGGGCGCTCCATCACTGGACATTTTTAAGAAAAGACTAGACAGTCACTTGTCTGAGATGGTATAGGACAGGTTCTCCTGCTTGAGTAGGGGGCTGGACTAGAAGACCTCCAAGTTCCCTTCCAGCTCTATCCTATTCAAGTATCTGCATCTTTTTTGGCAAGCAAAGGCCAATAGATCAAAGATGGATCTTCCGATATGGGTAGTCCTCAGCTTACAAGCACAACTGAGCTCAAATTTTCTGTCATTAAGCGAGACAGTTGTTAAGTGAGTTTTGCCCCATGTTATGATGTTTCTTGCCACATTTGTTAAGTGAATCACTTGTTAAGTTAGCGACATGGTTAGCTGAATCTGGCTTCCCCATGGACTTTGCTGGTCGAAAGATCACAAAAGGGGATCACATGACCCCGGGACGCCGCGACCGTCATAAATATGAATCAGTTGCCAAGGGTCTGAATTTTGATCATGTGACCAGGGGGAATTCTGCAATGGCTGTAAGACTGAAAGACTTTTATAAGTCCTAGGTCACTTTTTTCCAGTGTTGTTTTTATAACTTCAAATAGTCAATAAATTAATTGTTGTAAGTCGTGCAGGTTGTATGGGATGTAATCAAACTATCCCTGGTATTGCCACATCCGTTGCCCACTCTCTTAAATTTGGGAATAGATCCTCAGGAAAAGCCAACTTTTCTTCACCTCCCTTCCCACTACAAATACTCTTGATTTTTCAAGTTTCAACCTTTCACACCGACCTTCTGGAAATGCCTTAATTTAGAAATAAAGCAATCCCATTATTCTTATCTCCCAAGTTCAACAGAAAGCTTTTGGTCCAGATCTGTAATTTACTGAAAAGACTATATTTTAGAACTACCAAAGGGTTTTCATTACAGTCAGATATTCTTGAGTTAAAGAGCTCTTGATATTTTTTCCCCCTCACTTCAAAAGCATTAAGAGTCTATAATAATGAAAAAGTCTGGGAGGCGGATGAGGGTGGCCTACTGGCCACTTTTGACCTTCTGTAACTTCGTGGTGGGATGACATTTTTACGGAACTTCCACCAGCATGAGTTTGGTTGAGGAGGCACGTTTAATGAAGAGGGCCAAGGTGAGAACATCAACAGAACCTCAGCTTTATAAACTCATGTACACATACGGATGTACTGGTCACTGCACATCATGAATTGGACAGAGGTAGACCCCAATGTGCTTTTTCCAAAGGCAACTGGACTGTGTGCTTCCTTGAAGATGTTTCGCTTCTTGTCCGAGAAGCTTCTTCGCCTCTTGAATAAGAAGTGAAATATCTTCAAGGAAAAACAAATTCCAGTTGCCTTTGGAAAAAGCGCCTTTGAGGTAACCATGACCTGGATGACTGAGAATCTTCATAGACATATTTGGATAGAGGTAGTTTTCCTCCAAAAAGGGACGCGGTGGCTCAGTGGGTTAAGACGCTGAGCTTGTCGATCAGAAGGTCGGCAGTTTGGCGGGTCGAATCCTGAGTGCCGCATAGCAGAGTGAGCGCCTGTTACCCGTCCCAGCTTCTGCCAACCTAGCAGTTCGAAAGCACGTCAAAATGCAAATAGAAAAATAGGGACCACTACGGTGGGAAGGCAACAGCATTCTGTGCACCTTTGGCGTCTAGTCATGCCGGCCACATGACCACGGAGACGTCCTCGGACAAGCGCTGGCTCTTTGGCTTTGAAACGGAGATGAGCACCGGCCCCTAGAGTCGGAAACGACTAGCACCCATGTGCGGGGGAACCTTTTACCTTTTTTTTTTAGTTTTCCTCCAGTAGGTCTCTAACCAGAAAGGAGAACCAATGGCAAGTCTTTCAGCTACCTTAGCAATGAATTTCAGCAGCATGATAGGGGAAGGGGTGGCTTCGTGTTCTTTGGCAGTGAGGGAAAACAGAACAAAGCTACAAAACAGGTTTACTATAGTTTAAAATCAACATCAAATGAAGACCCGATCCTACAGTCCTCTATCCTACTCTGTACGTGTGAAGGCACTGTTCATTTCTGACTACTGCTCAGCCACTGCACATACCCCTGTAGGAAATGGGGCTGCAGTCTCAGGTGCAAAAAGTTAGGAGCCAAGGTAGAGTTCAAAAGTACTACAAGTTTATTTCATGCTACCTATACATGAGAACTGAACTACTAGCAGTCAAGGTGAATTGGTGCCAGATAAGAGTCAATGGGCTTCAAGGGGGGAGGGGGCTGGACTTAGATCTCCTTTGTGGGGTCTACAGATTCCAAAGTTATAATGCCTTTGACCTCACCCTTGGGCTCAATCTGGTTGATTCCTACACTATCATCCAAACCTTAGCAACGTTCTTCTATTGGCAAACATTTATCTCTATCTGTAGAGAGTCAGAAAGATGACCATGACAGAGAAGAAAAAAGCATGGCTTGAATTGAAAAGAAGCAGAAGGAATATGAAAACAGCTCAGTAGACACCTCCCTAATTCACATGAGTATAAGGAGTGGGGGAAGTTACGCATAAACTTGCAAGATTCTGTTATTAAAACCCATCTTATTGGAAAAAATAGTTATAGTTTTCCTCTAGAGTTGATTTCTTGGTCTGGTCTACACAGGAGGAACAACATAATCTCACGAAAAAGAACCAATGGGGCCTTTATCCAACCTTTTATTTCCCTTTCTCTTTCATGCAAAGCAAAGCATTTGGATAGAGAGGAGAAGATAGCTCTTTGAGCTTGACTGGTGGCCATTTGTGGTTAAAGTATTGAGCTAGGACTGTTGTCGGTGTCTCAAATCTCTGCTTGAATCAGGAGCCCACTGGGTGATTTTGGAACAATTATGATTTCTCCATCCAGCCTCTCTTCGTTGGATTAGGGCAGCGGCAATGAAATAAGTCCCTGTGATAAGAAATAATATTTCTAACTAATCACCACTTCAGTCTTTTGAAAGCATTCTGGCATAACCTGAAGTTTCTGAGGATCTCTAGAGATTATTTGAGCGCATGGAGTTTGTGAACGGGCTTTTCAAATTGCTGATAAGAAGCAGCATTTATTTTTTTCCCTTTTATTTCTTCACTAGAGTAACAAAGCAGAAAATATCTTTATCGTCACCATCACCACCACCTGTTCTCTCAACTTATGGGAAAAGATAAACAAGTCCCTTTTTATTGTGTTTTATTTCCAAATTGCATTTTTTTTTTGCCTTGGAGTATGTGCAGACAGGGACGCGGTATGGCTCAGTGGGTTAGGACGCTGAGCTTGTCAATCAGAAGGTCGGCAGTTTGGTGGGTCGAATCCCGAGTGCCGCATAGCAGAGTGAGCGCCTGTTACGTGTCCCAGCTTCTGCCAACCTAGCAGTTTGAAAGAATGTAAAAGTGCAAGTAGAAAAATAGGGACCACTACAGTGGGAAGGTAACAGCGTTCCGTGCGCCTTTGGCATCTAGTCATGCCGGCCACATGACCACGGAGACGTCCTCGGACAAATGCTGGCTCTTCGGCTTTGAAATGGAGATGACCACCGGCCCCTAGAGTTGGAAACGACTAGCACACATGTGCGGGGGAACCTTTACTTTTATCTTTTATGTGCAGACACGAGACCTTTTCAAACATGGCTACTGATGGACCACACAAGACACCTTAAATTGCATTGCCTCAGTCATGTTGCTTGAGGGACGTCAGCGGCGTAATGCACTATGACGGGCACACGTGCAAACTGTCACCTAGAAAATTGGAGTCTTCTTTTCTGTCTGGCTTACCTGTGAGAACTGAGACCTATACACACGCCCCACGGACACATGGACACATGTGTGTTTCTGTATATAAGTATATGTATATCTACAGTATAACTATATTCTGATTGTTGGCAAGTCATATCTCCTGAAACCTCTTAAGAACTCACGTTGATATATGCAAAAATGCAAAATCACATCCATGCAATGCTGTTCTTCATTTAATGATACCTTCATTTAATGATATCTTTATCACTTAATGATACCTTTATCTTTGAGTCTAGCTAGCTTGAATGTTCTACACCTCTGGAGCCCATTTTCTTTTCCTACAAAGCTCTGGACCAAATTTCATATGAGGTTAATTGTGTAGATCGGGCTGTCCAACCTTGGCAACTTTAAGACCTGTGGACTTCAACTCCCAGAATTCCCAGCGAGCCATGGGATTCTGGGAGTTCAATTGTGGGAGTTGAAGTCCATAATTTTTTAAATTGCCAAGGTTGGACACCTTTGGTATAATGTTAATAGGAGACACAAGAAGAGCTAACAACAAGTAGATCTAGAATGGTTGAGGCCATAGAAGATCATGAAACTACTGGACTGTAGAGCTCTCAAAGACCATCAGTCCAAGCTTGACTCCATCCATTGGCTCCCCACCGTTTGCACAACAAACTAAGGCATGAACCATTGTTTACCAACTACACATTGGGTTCACAAACCATGCTGAGTCTCAGACCAAACCAACGATATTATCACTTGATGCAATGTAACAACTGGGCCACACGCAGGGAGAAATCATGGTTTCCTGCTGCTATCTGACTGTTAAAACATGTTTTTCCTCCTTCCTAAATTGAGTTCAGATGACCAATTTTAGCTGAAGTTATTTTCTTCAACTGCTTTTTAAGAGAATCACAGTTCTGTCTGAGAAGAGGGGGGGGGGGAAACATTGAAGATGGTTGTGTTTGCCAGTACAGATGGGCCATTAATTTAGAGGATTTAATCTTAGTACTTTATTTTAATCTACTGAAGAGATGCGAAGAGCAGGTGTGATGCTTCCAGATACATGATGTGAGCATGACCACGTTACTCAAGGGTCTTCCCTACCAACCTTCACCCAAAGTAGCAAGACTGATTAAACACCCCTTAGACAAGCTTGCAAGAATATCCAAGAAACTAGAATGACAGTGATTAAAGATAGGAGGACATAATCAAAAGAATTTAAGCAAATGCAATCAATCAAAAATTGGATGGATGGATGGTGTGCCCTCAAGTTGGCATTGACTCCTAATGACCACATAGATAAATTAGAAAAGAATGACTTGGAGGTGACAGGACTGCAGTGTTCCAATATCTCAGGGGCTGCCCCAAAGAAGAGGGAGTCAAGCTCTTCTCCAAAGCACCTGAAGGCAGGACAAGAAGCAACGGATGGAAACTAATCTAGGAGAGAAGCAACCTAGAACTAAGGAGAAATTTCCTGACAGGGAGAACGATTATGTAGATGCTCCAACACTGGAAGTTTTTAAGTCAACCGTTTGTCTGAAATGGTATAAGGTTCCCTTCTTGAGCAGAGACTTCCAATGTCCCTCTGAACTCTGTTATTCTATTTTTCTGTTATTCTGTCTTCTCCATTCAACGTAGCCTTCGGGACACTATTTTTTCCTTTCTTCTCACAAACGAGCTCTGGATGAGCAGGTACCCTAAAGGAATGCTATGAAGACTTCATGGCAACTTTAGATCAATCCAACACAAACGTCTAAAGATCAAATTAATTTCAACAGATACCGGTGATGCTTGCTCCTTGGGAGCAAACCCCATTTAACTCATTGTATCCATAGAGACGGTGTGCAACTACTTTAAGGCCTACAGTTAAATTCCAATGGATACGTTAATGCTACTCGGGTGCTCTTCTGTACATAAACACAATACATGCACAAAAGCACTAAAAACCTCCTCTTTGTTCCTTTGTGGGGCCACCACAGAAGACTTCAAACTATAGAATACGCCATTTAACTAAATTAAATTCTACTTAGCATCTGGGATTCTTGTCAACAATTGCCTTTATAGTTGGAAACAGCCAAAGACTGGGGCCAGTAATAGACACATAAAGATTTTAATAGGTAAATAAATTAGAAGCTCGCATTTCAGTTGCTACCAAAACATGGTTATAACAGAGCAATTAGTAATTAGGTGTCTGACTTTAATGAACAAAATTTTGCAATCATTAAGATTCTCAGGGAAGACATTTATACCACCAGTAATGTTTATTTACTCTCAGATGCTTTAACTCTGCATTGTAGTTAGGTCCTTATCTCCATTTATTGCACAATATAAATCTTCAAGCAGTAGGAAAATTTGCACCCACATTATAAAGCGATTACTGTGTTTCCTAATTCTTCTTTAAATAGAGGAACTTAGTAAGGAAACAGTTCCAATTTATTGACGCCAACCTTTTCTCCATCCTTCTTTCACAATATATACATCATTAATTCCCAGATTGGAAAACTTTTGGCAAGAAGTTCAAATTAGAATTCAACACAAAAGGCAGAAATCATGTTAGACTGTAGAGCTGAAATTAAGCTCTTTCCACGATTCCAAGAATTTGCGGTACTTGTAGCCTACCAAATAACCACCATCTTTTGGCTGGATTGCGAAAAATTATTAAAATTAAAATTAAAAAAAGCAGAGTGTAGCAATAAAAGGAACGAATAACGTAGGTCGTGATTTTTGTTTTAATTTCATTGGAAGGAAATTCTAATAGCGAAATGAAAATGAATCCCAAACCTATCATAATGTTTGGAACAAGAAAAAAAAATGTCATAACCTGATTATTGTAACACAACGATATGGCACCAATCCTTGGAGAAGACGAATTCTAAATTTAAAAAAACAAACAAAACGGAAGCAGCTGTGGGGTGTCATTGTTCTTTAAAACGATTTGCTTTGAGATATTTTGAGGGTTTGCAACTGCATCCATTCTATCCGTTGCAAATCTTAAATATTTGATTGAATGGTCCCCTTGGAAAGTAGTTTGCTAATGCTTGGGTGCTGAAAATTGAGACTCTCTAGAGGTCCCCAACCTTTTGGGCACCAGGGACCAGTTCTGTGGGGAGAGGTTTTTCCACGAACTGGAAACACGGAGGGAATGGCTGTGAATAGCTGTCTGCAGACTTCACAATCAATCGGATCCTATAACTGCTCTATCATCTATCTGATCTGCAAGCCAACTTAACCTGTTTGCTTTAATAGCCTTTTAATGCTCCATGTATCTTTGAATCCTCTTCATTTAAAAGCTGAAAATGAAATGAATGAATGTATCATTCAAAATGGAATTGTTGAACCAAAAAAAGGTAGCAGCCACACACAAAAAGAATTATAGGCAGAGGACACTTTGATTAAGCTCCATTTTCTGTTCCTTCAAACCTCTACATTTTCCATAATAAACAGAACAAGCGAAAAGTGTTTGAAACCACTGAAATTATTCGTGTTGGTTTTTTGCGTTTTCATGATTTTCAACCTGATCCACATATTTATTTATTTTTTCTCATCTCAAGCCAGACATACAGGTACATTCAAGCAAAGTGAAGCTGAAGTGCAGCATTGAGTTGAAGTGTCTTCTTTTTTTTCCTTCTAAAGAAAGAACTTGGCATCAGGGCTTTGAAGCCGAAAATGAAAGAAATAAGATTTTAAATGGCAATAGCTCTTGGGGTGGAAAGAACACCTTGCAAGTTGTGTTCCTTTGCTTGGATGCAGCTAAGGTAAAGGTAAAGGTTCCCCCACATATGTGTGCTAGTTGTTTCCGACTCTAGGGGCCGGTGCTCATCTCCGTTTCAAAGCCGAAGAGCCAGCGCTTGTCCGAGGACGTCTCCGTGGTCATGTGGCCGGCATGACTAGACGCCAAAGGCGCACGGAACGCTGTTACCTTCCCACCGTAGCGATCCCTGTTTTTCTACTTGCATTTTTACGTGCTTTCGAACTGCTAGGTTGGCAGAAGCTGGGACGAGTAACAGGCGCTCACTCTGTTACGCGGCACTCGGGATTCGACCCGCCAAACTGCCGACCTTCTGATCGACAAGCTCAGCGTCCTATCCCACTGAGCCACCGCGTCCCTTAGGTGGATGCAGCTAGACTATGACAAATAGCTGAGCTGATTTCCTTATGGAAAAAATTAAACAATAGCCTCCCTTATATTCTTCCCAGAAACCAAAACAGCAACATCCATTTAAGAAAAGTTTACTGCATATTCTAGAACCAAAAAGATCTAAAAGAATGTTTTGTCCTGCTGATGAAAAAAAAAAATCTTCCAAGATCTTATCCACTCCCTAATAAGCAAACAAATATTGGCTTGTTCCACATGCCACACTAAGCCACAAACTAATCGCCATTTGGCTTAGCATCACAAGCACAGCTGGTGTGTTTCCCCCCCCCCCCCCGCTGTTTCCTATACAACCTTTACTCCAGGGAGTTGTTTCTTTGACTTGCCTGCCAACCCAATGCCCAGATTTCATACTTAATAGCTTGGCATCTTTGCTGTTTCGACATTAGCTTCTCTTTCTTTCTCTTGTCCTCCCTTGGGTAGATTATGGAGCTCCTCGGGAGAAAATCTAACAGAAGGAAGATGCCATAATGCCCATTATTCTTTCTAGACTCCAGAGTCTCCTTTGCGCTTCTTCATGAGCTCCAGACTTGCGTTTTGCTAGCGAGCCAGTTGATCACACCACGGGAAGCCCAATGAAGAGACAGGACCAGATGGAGAAAAAAAACAAAATGGAAAAGGACACCTAAGCAGAAAATTTATGAAACTTGGATACTGACCAAAAAGGTTCAAAGAAGACTTTCCGTGGAGAATTTTGGACTGATTGACGCGTCCGTACTGCATCTACATCACTAGAAGAACTCACGAGACAAAAAAGATGGACATCTCAGCCAGGAAGACTTATACAAGGACATTCTAGACAGGCTATTCAAAATTTATTCATGGATTTATTTCAGGGGAGGATGGGCCATTTTTCCTCTGGCAGGTGTCCATTTGGACTTTTGAGGGCTTTCCTTGGGGGCTCATTTAACAGAAGGTAACTGTTGTGATTCAGGGTCAGCCTGTAGGTTCGGCAGTTGGGTCGGACGATTCAGAGGAGAAGGAGGAGGAGGGGTTTGGAGAGCCTGCAGAGGACAGTTCTGAGTCTTCGCAGAGCTCTCAGCCAGGCCCCTCCCATCTGGTTACTACGCAGACCCAGCTGTGTGAGCCTGACAGCATGGATGAAGATGACCCACAGCTGTCCCTGTTCAAGGACACCCGACGCAGGAGGCAGTCAATCAGGAGTAAACAGAGGAAGGCAATGGGGCACCTCGGAAGGAGGCAGAGTGAAGCCACGCCTTGAACTGTTTAAAAGGGGAATGTGTGGGAGGGCTGGTTTGCTGAAGGCAACCGTTTGAATAGCTCCTGTTTTAGTGGTTCGTGTTTTGTTTTGCTCTGTTTTATGTTAATAAATTTGGCAGGCTTAGTTCCAGCCTCTTTCCGTTTTGTAAAGGGGTTGTCCCTGCCTTTTCTGCAGGGCCGGTAGTAGGCTGGTCCAGAACAGTGACCTAGCTCTTAAGAGACCGTTCTGGTTGGACTTTTGGGGCACCCTATGCCTTCCTGGAAATAAAAATGATGCTAGAAGCTGGAATTTTGCTTGGCCATAGGACAGCTCTCTGCTTAATGTTTTTGATTTAAAATAAAGTCTTTTTTTTAAAGGTTAGGGAACTTGGTGGAAGTTAGGCTGGAATAGAGATAAATACAGAGCAGGTTATAGATGAACAACCTAACTCAAAGCATTGTTGTAATAAATTAAATGAGTGGGGAAAGTTCCTCTTCTTGTTGCCCACAACTGATGTGGCTGCTGTGGGGAGCTCTCCATGGTGCTGATACGAACCAAATCCAGATTTGTCTGCCTTCGCTCTTTGGCCAATTCCCCAGAAGCGACTGTTAGCATTTTCATAGTGAATGTCAGGACGGCCATCCTGTCATGCTTTGCCACTTGCCAGTTCTGCCATACGCAATGGGGGTAGGGAGCTGCGGAGAGGCATGAGGGGAACCTAGCACAAGGAGAATCCAAACTACTCATTGGGCCATCCTGTGAATGCCGCTGGCGGTTCCAAGGTCACCCTATGGAATGCAGCACCATCCAGCCTGGCAAGCCAGGGACTGTTTACCAAAACAGTTGGTTTGGATGTAATTGGACAGATAGAGACAACGATGGGGAGGAAGGATTGGAAAGAAAGGAAAAGTTAAACAGATGCCTTGGGTGTGAAACTTTAGATCCAGCTTTGCTACACTGTAACCACAAAGAGTACTTTTGTTAACAATGGATTCGAGAGTCTTTCTTCGCTAATCACCCAAGTTGGACAGCCATCAATGAAGCGATATTAAGCCTCGTTCCATTATTGCTACGTTGGCTCAATAGTAACTGAACAAGGGTCAAAGAGCAGCAGAAAAGGGACTAAGCAATAGGAAGGCAAGGAAATTAAAACTTAGGTAAAAGAAAGCAAGAAACTATTCCACGCTACTAGCAGTCCCTGAATCTCTTCACCCCTTTCTAACCTTACAGACAGAGTCGTCCAAAGACTGTTTTGTTTTAAGACCCTGAATATTCATATTCCTGCTAATCGCCTGTGCCAATTATGTCTAGGAGATTAAATACAGTAATCTAGACAACCTTGTTGAGTGCCATTATTTATTGGAATAACTTTATTCTGCCTGCACTTGTGCTAATTACTGCTTGCACGGGGTGGAAATGACTGAGCCGAGAAATAAAATTACATCCAAACTGTAAACACATTGTAGCTTGTTCTCTGTAAAGAAGATAACCAAATTTAAAACTATAAACAAGGCCTTGGTAAGGCCACACCTGGAATACCGCATCCAGTTTTGGTCACCACGATGTAAAAAAGATGTTGAGACTCTGGAAAGAGTACAGAGAAGAGCAACAAAGATGATCAGGGGACTGGAGGCTAAAACATATAAGGAACGGTTGCTGAAATTGGGTATGTCTAGTTTAATGAAGAGAAGGACGAGGGGGGACATGATAGCAGCCTTCCAATATCTCAGGGGCTGCCCCAAAGAAGAGGGAGTCAAGCTATTCTCCAAAGCCCCTGAAGGCAGGACAAGATGCAATGGATGGAAACTAATCAAGAAGAAAAGCAACCTAGAATTAAGGAGGAATTTCCTAACAGTGAGGACAATCAACCAGTGGAACAACCTGCCTCCAGAAGCGCTGAATGCTCCAACACTGGAGGTTTTTAAGAAGAGACTGGACAGCCTTTTGCCTGACATGGTATAGCGACTCCTGCTTGAACAGGGGGTTGGACTAGATGACCTCCAAGGTCCCTTCCAACTCTGTCATTCTATGTTCTAAGTTATACACTTCCAATCCATGTCCATTGGATTGATTGGTTTAAAAAATGTGAAGCAAACAAGATTTGCCCGGCTTCCTTCCTTAAAGTCGTTGGCATATAAATAACATCAGCCAATATTTAAAGAGCAGTTAAGTAGCCAGTGGTACTTCAGTAATTTGAATGGATTTTTTTTAATAGACTCCAGCATCATGATTAAAGAGTTAAGTGGCTCTGAAGCCTACATCCCCAGTGGTGTTTTCAGTGTTTCATTGATATGTGCCAGGGCACTCAATGGTTGGCTGCCTTAATCAAAGTTCAGACACTCAGGGAAAGGTCCCGAGTGGAAAAACCCATGCATGTAAAAAAAAAAAAAAAAAAGAGAGAGAGAGAGAGAGAGAGAGAGAGAGAGAGAGAGAGAGAGAGAGAGAGAGAGAGAGAGAGAGAGAGAACAGGAAAAAAGGGGGGGAATTGAGAAGACCGCATGCTAATTTGGTTGCATGCTTGACCAAGTGTCCATCAAGGGGGGCTGTGTGCTTCCACCAGCTACGATGGAATGAAATGTACCGTGTTCACTTTCATTCCAAAGTGAGACTTCCTTGGCAAATGTGAAATGTAGAAACATTTCATCACCATCCCTTGTATTGGAAAAAGGAAGAAGCACATCCTACGGGTACGCCGAGGGTTCAACAGTTCATCTGCAGAAGCAATTTTTCTTGTTTGGCCAGAAAAAAAACAAACCTCATATTCTCTTACCAACAGTGGCTCAATCTATCGATTTTGCTTTCTATCCTGTTCATTCTGTGTGTGTGCGTGCGTGCGTGCATGTGTCAAAATTAGTAGAATACTAAATAAATTCAGATACACCTTAGCACATGTTTTCATGAGGGGAAGAAGTCCGTGTAACTTTGAGCATAAAGTCAAAGCACAGAGGATCATGACTCAACTGAAGAACAGAATTTTATTAAGAAAAGAATAAGCACCTGCCCATGTTCAAGATGAACGGGGGTGGGGGGGAGGGGGACAAAAGCTTTCAAATCAGTGGTTTGGAACTAATTAAGGATCCTATTTTAATCGAAAGGAAAGCTGTTGTTCCATGTAAGGTTACCTTTCTTGCTTTTCCTTTCTAGACCGTACATTGGTGTGATTACTTCCCTTCCCCAAATGTTTCCCCGAGATTAATAATTCTGAATCTAGCTCCTTATGGGGAAATTTACAGATACGTGTTAGCACAGAGGAGCCCCATCTGTCCTTGAAATAAATACTCAAATAAAATATTTTCTAGATTGTTTTTTAGGTGGGCACCCTGGTGCTTCCGATGACCAGGTCACCATTGTCACCTCTTAACCATCTGATAAGTGTCCGTTGACTGGTCACATCCACCACAGAAGCTACGTTGATGAGGGCCTTCTCACAGTAATGCTTTTTCTGTCCTACCTTTGAGTGGGATCTTCTTCTTTACACAAAGTGAGGACATCTACGGCGTTGTATTTCAACATTGTTCAAGAAGAACAGTTCATTCTTTGGTGGCAAACAGGGCATCGGTATGCCATCCCTTCTAGAAAGAAAAGACATTTGGTTTATTGTAAGTTGACTTTGAGAAGAACGTCCCAACCTACTCAAAACTCCAGAGAACAAGTTCACATTTCAGCGAGGAAGTATCAACAGTCAAATTAACTTTATCAGTCTGAAAGTATCAGAATGCAACTTAACCTCGATATTAAACAATAAGAACATTGTTGAGTAGCTGCATCTTTCTAGCTTTCCAAAGAAGAATCTTTCTTGGCCTTGCCAGGAGATGAATAAAAATAAAACTCAGATTTTTTTGGGGGGTGTGAGGTGGTGGTGGGGAAACATAAAGAACTATTTCTGCCTCGAAGGAAAATAATTTCTTTGAAGAGAAAGAAATCCTTCCAGGACCACAAAGAAACCCACATCAGATCATTATGAAAATGAATGTGTGTTGCGCACGCAAAGTCTTTTTTTGAGGATGTTCAGGACATGGCCATCACAAAATCTTGCAGGTTTTTTCTGGATAAATGTTTTTTTTTCCTCCCAAAAAAGGGCGAAGAGAGAAATTTGTCAGTGTCAGCAAAATTCCAGAAGAACACTAAACTTTTCTGCTGATTAGATTATAAAAGCTTCACTTTCCCCACAGTTCCCTGAGGTAATTAGCAAACAGACTAGTGATTTTTAAATATCTCTCTCTTTTTTTTTGCCTGTCTGATAAAAGGGCAATCTCTAGGCTCCAAAGACACGGCTCAGCTTGAAAAGCAAAGACTCGGAGGAAAGTCTTAAAAAGGCAGTTGAAAGACTAGAAGTTCCTCATGTTAAATGAAATGGGGGGGGAGGGGAAAAGAAAAACGGGATTGAGACCACGGAGAACCATTGTTTCTTTCAAATGTCATTCATATTTGGGTATGTCATTCAATTGGGTATGTGTAGTCTAATGAAGAGAAGGGTGAGGGGTGACATGATAGCAGTGTTCCAATATCTCAGGGGCTGCCCCAAAGAAGAGGGAGTCAAGCTATTCTCCAAAGTGCCTGAAGGCAGGACAAGAAGCAATGGATGGAAACTAGTCAAGGAGAGAAGCAACCTAGAACTAAGGAGAAACTTCCTGACAGTGAGAACAATTAATCAGTGGAACAACCTGCCTCCAGAAGCTGTGAATGCTCCAACACTGGAAGTTTTTAAGAAGAGACTGGACAGCTATTTGTCTGAAATGGTATAGGGTTTCCTGCCTTAGCAGGGGGTTGGACTAGATGACCTCCAAGGTCCCTTCCAACTACTTCTTCTTCTTCCTCTTCTTCTTCTTCTTCTTCTTCTTCTTCTTCTTCTTCTTCTTCTTCTTCTTCTTCTTCTTCTTCTTCTTCTTCTTCTTCTTCTTCTTCTTATTATTATTATTATTATTATTATTATTATTATTATATTATTATTATTATTATATTATTATTATTATTATTATTATTATTATTATTATTATTATTATTATTATTATTATTATTATTATTATTATTATTATTGAGTTAGATCCTAAATTAATTAAGTTGCATAAGAAAACAATAATTGCCCCTTGCAAACATCTGCCCCAGGCCAGGTTCAACCTCCTTCCTTGATTTTGGGTTGAGGGAATATCCTGAACTTGGCTTCATAGCTCCTAACAGATTCGCACTGTTAAGAAGGACACTCCTGGATCACGTATTAATTGGATTCTCGGATTTCATTAAACCCTGGCTTATTGACCAGGCCACTGTTGGTAGGAGCTACTCTTAAGCCACACACCATGATCTCTCAACCCAACCCACCTCCCAGGCTTGAAGTTATGGGGAAACTTGTTATTTGTAGAAAATAATACAGGCAAGATCCACATGAATAGATTTCTACACTGAGAATAAGCAGATTGGAGCTGCAGAGCTTTGGATGACCACTAGAAGCTACACACACTGCAACTCTTTCCTCCCACCTAGTGGTCAGATGGGGTTTTACACCCCATACCTGGGACCTGTGGTAAGCCTCACTGGTTGGGTCTCTGCTAACGCAAATTCTGAGAACATTCAGGGTCACCACAGAAGATTGGGCAACTTCTGATCCCCTGAGTATGTTGCCAACATCTTAACCTGGATAGCTAGAGAACCCCTTTCGGTTCAAAATGTAATTTTCCTGTTGCTCTTCTTGAGGGTTTCAGAGAATATGATGGCAGAGAATGTTCTTCAAGACATTGTCTTCTAGTCCACATCTACCTGGACTCTTCAACTTCCAAGGCCCAAAAGAAGATCTCTCCAAAAAAAGATACAAGTGGAGGTTCTCAGTCATGCAGGTCACATTTGTCCCAAAGCTGCTTTTCCCAAAAGCAACTGGACTTTGTTTTTCCTAACAGTTAGAAATGACCTTGAAGGTCTTCTAGTCCAAGCCCTTGCTCACGTAGGAGATCCTAGAGTACAATTCCGGACAAATGGCTATCTAATATCTTCTTTAAAAACCTTCAGTTTTGGAGCACTCACAACTTCCAGAGCCATTTTCCATTGAAAAAACACAAAGCCCAGTTGCCTTTTGAAAAATGCTGGGGCATTCTGGGAGTTGAAGTCCACAGGTTTTAAAGTTGAGCAGATTGGACACCCCCGGAAGCGCTGAGATGTCCTGGAGTTTTATTAAAGACTTGAATTTGTCCCATGCTTCTCTTCACCTCAGCTTTCCTGGACTTAACCGTTCAGAAAGCCTTGCCTGGAAAAAACAAACAAACCAGTCCTCTTCGTGTTTGACTCCATCTCTTAGGGTGTTTGCTGTACTGGAGAAATGACATGGAATTATCCGCAGCAGGGGACAAAGCTGACATAAAGAACAGCCCAGCCCAGAAATGAATGCTTGCCCTATTGAGCAGGGACATAAAAGAGATTTCTGATCCATAAAGCCAAAAACCATTAAACAAACATGACTGGGAATTATTAGAGTTTCCCATCAAATGATTCTAGTGGCGGCATCAAGAGGAATCCTTATCTGCCAGCATGGCAGACATGTTGACAGGAGGGCTAATAAGTTTCTCCTTTCAGCTACCATGTCTGGAGTTTCCTCTTTGAAAACTCAACGGTCAGGTGACTTAGGCCATCAAGCTGAGCCCGCCGAGGAACCGGGCCCAGGAAGGAGAGAAAAACGACAGAAAGGGAACACAGGATTTAAACCACCTTTGTTTCCTTCTGGCTCATGGCTGTTCTCGCCTCTGAACTGAAAGTTCTAAAGGAGGACAGAACTGGTGTTTTCCAGGGGAAAGTTGGGGCCTGCATTTTTTGGCAATGTTCAAGGCTAAGAATCTTGCCCCACCCACCTAGCTTCCCATTTTCTTCTGCCTGAGGAAAACAGAATACAGAATAATGGCTAGAAGGGGCCTTGGAGGTCTTCTACTCTGACCTCCTACTCAAGCAAGGGACCTCAGGCCATACCAGACCAATGGCTGTCCAGACTCTTCTCAAAAACCTCCAGTGATGGAGCACTCGCCACTTCTAGAATTCTGGGAGTTGAAGTCCACCCCTCTTCAGGTGAGCTAAGGATGAGAAAGAATGATCTACAAAAAGCTTTCACGGTGACACCTTATGGAAGCATCAGCTGAACTTTGAAGATGCAGGATAGAACATTGATGCTTTGGTATTAGTGAAAGATAACAGAGTAACAGAGTTGAAAGGGACCTTGGAGGTCTTCAAGTCCAACCCTCACCTCAAGCAGGAGACCTTATATCATTATGGACAAATGGCTGTCCAGTCTCTTCTTGAAAACCTCCAGTGATGGAGCACCCACAGCTTCTGGAGGCAAGTCGTTCCCCTTTTTAATTCTTCTCACTGTCAGAAAGTTTCTCCTTAGTTCCAGGTTGCTTCTCTCCTTGATTAGTTTCCATCCATTGCTTCTTGTCCTGCCTTCAGGCGCTTTGGAGAATAGAATGAGAGAATAATAGAATTGGAAGGGATCTTGGAGGTCTTCTAGTCTAACACCACCACCACCCCCAGCTCAAGGAGGAAACCCTATACCATTTCAGACAAATGGTTGTCCAATCTCTTCTTAAAAAACTTCCAGTGATGCAGCACCCACAATTTCTGGAGGCAAGCCGTCTCGCTGATTAATTGTTCTCACTGTCGGGAAGCTTGTCCTTCATTCTTGGTGGAGCAGTGGGCTAATGCCTCCTTAAGTAACACCAGCTGCCTGTAATTAGTGCAGGTTTGAGTCCCACCAGGCTCAAGGTTGACTCAGCCTTCCATCCTTCCGAGGTAGGTAAAATGAGGACCCAGATTGTTGGGGGCAATAAGCTGACTTTGTAAAAATGCCGCTTGGGTGTGTGTGTGAAAGCCCTAACAAGCAGGCATATACATAGAATGAAGGCTACTGCTAAGCTTGTAAGCCACCCTGAGTCTTCGGAGAAGGGCGGGATATAAATGGAATAATAATAATAAAAAAATTCTGGGGGGGGGGATCCCTCTTTAATAAGCTTCCATCCATTATATCTTGTCTGCTTTTAGGGGCCTTGGTGAATACCTTTCAATAAATTCAGTGGGTTCAGAAATATACAAAAGCTCTTTCTTTCCCACTTACACGAAAGAAAATAATGTCCACCTCACAGAAGACATTGGGGACGGAGGGGAGGGGGGGGCACAGCCCTAATTTAGCCTCAACAACGTGTTGCATTTCTCAAGCCTCCCCAAACCCAGACGAAAGATCTGCCCAGACAATGTGAATTCTTCTCCTCTTTCCTTGCATTTGCAGAAGACCAAAATCAATGACAGGGGATCACCTCAGACAATAATATATATCCCTGTAGCACTTCGCTTCCCGTAAAAGAAGATGAGAGGAAGCAGGCCAACGTCAATTTGCCTCCGAGTCAAACGTTTGTGCTTGTTGTGTTGTGTTTTCCTCTCCCCGTAAAAGCCTCACAGAGCTTGGCAGGGCAGGAGAGTAAAAGAGGAACAAAAAAAAAAGGGTGGGTGTTTTTGAAGCATTTCCTCCCTGCCTCCCCCTCTGCAAAAAACTCCTGAGGTAAAACCTCCTCATGTTTTACTTGGTGGAGTTTTTTACCTAGTCCTCGACTTACGATCACATTTCAGCCCCAAATTCCCATGGCTAAACAAGGCCGTGGAAATTCGGACGTTGCACAAAGGTCGTTAAAGTGGGCAACGTGCGACTGCACATATTATGACGTTTCTGGCCCCGGTTGCTAAGTGAATCGATGCAGCTGGTAAGCTAGTTACACGGTTGTTAAGTGGATCGGGCTCCCTCCCCCGCCCCATTGTCTTTGCTTGTCAGAAGGTCGCAAAAAGGGATCGCGTGACGCTGCGGCCGTCATAAATAGGAACCAAGCGTCCGAATTTGGATCATGTGAACCAAGGAGATGCTCCCGTGGTCCTGAGTGCGAAAACCGCCCATACGTTGCTTTTTCCAGTGCCGAATTGTAACTTCGGTCACCAAATGAGCTGTCATAAGCCGAGGACTGTCTGTCGTTCAAATGCACACACCTCTGCTGAAAATCCCGCCAGGAAGTGGGCAGCGCTGATCCTCTCCTGTTCCTCCTACGGCAGAGTCGCCTCCTCGCTGCAGACTTTGAATTCCTTCCAACTTTGATTTCTGAGAACAATCCATCCATGAGCCCCCGTTTGTGACGGGCGGGCTGGGTGCCAGACACGCTGCAGTGAAGGTCCTGAAACGAGCAGAACCAAAGAAAGCAGCCAACGCGCGTCGTCATCCATCTAGAGCTATTTAGCTGCCTTTAAACCTTAATTAAAACAAAACACCATGTTAAAACATCGAAATGGAAGCCTGCTGTTTAGAGCCGGCAACTTTCTGGCCTCGCTTGGCCGGGGACCAGCAGAAAGCAAGAACAAGTTACCCAGTTTAGCTAACCCAGCTGATCAGTTTCATGGTTGGTTTGTTTGTTTCGTTGGGTAAATTCAAGGGGGGAGGGGCTTTAGTGTCACTGCCTTATTAAGGCGGTCGGTAAAAAAATAAAAGGCATTTAAAGAAAGGAGCAGAAGGCCCTGAGGAGTCTGAGACGAGGAGAAAAGTTTCCAGAGAGAGCTTACCTAGGGCCAGTTTGAAAGTCTTCTTGGAATCAGAGCTAGGAGGAAATGCTTGCTTAAAAGGCTGCATCAAGAAGGAACTGGTAGAAGGGAATATTTGGAGCTCAAGGTTGACTTGTGGGGTCCTCGGCGCTCTCTGAGCTTGGTGGCTTTCTTGCAGAGGTCTCATGACCCAACTAGGGAACATCATCAGTGGTAGAAGGGAGAGCTGTTTGCGGAGTGGAGGAGGAAGTATAGGAGGGGGACTGTGGGGTCCTTGGTGTTCTCTGAGCTTGGTGGCTTTCTTGCAGACGTTTCATGACCCAACTAGGTAACCAGTGCTAGAAGGGAGAGGTGTTTGAGAAGAGGAGGAGGAGGAGGAGGAGGAGGAAGAGTGAGGGATCCTTGGTGCTCTCTGAGCTTGGTGGTTTTCTTGCAGATGTTCATGACCTAACTAGGTAACTACTGCTAGAAGGGAGAGGTGTTTGAGGAGAGGAGAGGAAAGGAGGAGGAGGAGGAGGAGGAGGAGGAGGAGCAGGAGCAGGAGCAGGAGCAGGAGCAGGAGCAGGAGCAGGAGCAGGAAAGAGGAGGACTGAGGGATCTTTGGTGCTCTCTGAGCTTGGTGGTTTTCTTGCAGATGTTCATGACCCAACTAGGTAACTACTGCTAGAAGGGAGAGGTGTTTGAGGAGAGGAGAGGAGAGGAAAGGAGGAGGAGGAGGAGGAGGAGGAGGAGGAAAGAGGAAGACTGAGGGATCTTTGGTGCTCTCTGAGCTTGGTGGTTTTCTTGCAGACATTTCATGACCCAACTAGGTAACATCATCAATGCAAGTAGGGATTAGGGTTTGCTTCTGTTTATTATCCCTTCTAGCACCAATGAAATTATCTAGTGGGTAGCATCCCTAATGGGTTCTTCTAGCAATCCAGCCATTGCCAGGGAGAAAAACTGTTTTCAGAAAGCATTTTTCCCCTTTGGTGTTGGTGGCAGTGGTGGGATTCTGAACGCTGAAACACACACACACACACCCCTTTCCCTTTTTCTACAGGGGGGAAACAAATTGGTGGGCAATTGCGATGACCCGTCCAAAGAGCTGGGGGGGGGGGGAAAAGAGACATCCTCAAACAAGTAACCTTTGCTAAACGCGACTGGTAAATTTAGGTCGCCGCGTTTGCAACAGTTTGGCTTTTCAGCACTTATGCATAATTGAGAATCCGGTACTTCTCCATTCCGAAATTAAACTCCAACGAAGCATAGCAGACAGTTCTATATGACTTGCAAAGCCACCCACAAAGCCAGTGGCTTTCCTTGCCTCCGACGCAGTGCGTTTTTCTCTCTCTTTCTCTCTCTCTCTTTCTCTCTCCCTCCGGCAGATAATTGACTCCTGACCCCCAATACTGTTTTTATGGCTGCTGATTTAGCACCAGTTTATTCATCAACATCTGTTGGGCTCGAAATGATGTTTTATTTTATTAGCTCCCAAACGGGTGGCTAATGCAGCTTAATGGGGCGGGGACGGGGGGCCATTCACAGCATAGAATAATAGAACGAGGGAGTGGGGAGGGACCTCGGAGGTCTTCTAGCCTGACCCCTGCTCAAGCAGGAGTCACTGCAGCTCCTCCTTGGTTGAAATGCAATGCAATGGTTGAGAAAGTTCCCAACTGGAATCCTAAGGAAAGGTTTTATCATTAAGAGCCAAACAAGGATATTCGATCCTGGTCAGATCAAAGATAACGATTGTGGGGGAGGGGTGGTCTGTGGGAGATAAGAAACCCCTGCAGACTTTCTACAGGTCAATTACAATAACATATTACTAACAGAGAGCCCTGCATCTTAACTTTCCTGTTGATTAATCTTTTAACTATTTTTTCTTTAGATGTACAATGTAGGACAGGTCAATTCCATTGCAAATAGATGCAGAAGTTCATAAATTTGGGGCCTGTTTGGGGGAACTTATTATTGTTGCAATCGTTTGGTCAATGTTCAGCTAGGTTTTTTTATCGTCTGTCGTTTTAATTCGCATTTTTAAAATCTTTTTGTCTAGGGTTTTTTTGTCTTGGTCTATTTTATTTTTCCCTTTGGAATCGGTATGTCCATCTTTTGAGTGAAATAATTTTTTTAAGGGGGGGGAGGAGAAATGATAGGGATACCAAAGAATAAAATGAAGGGAGCCCATTGCCTTTCATTTCATGCTCTCTCTCTCTCTCTCTCTCTCTCTCTCTCTCTCTCTCTCCCATCTGCCTTTTCTTTTCTCTAAGGCCCGTGATGGCTGTCATTTCAAGGAGAACAGCCAGTAATCTAAATTTACTGAATCATGTCGAAACGGTGCCAAGCTGAAAGCAACTTAAAGGTCTCGTGGATCATAGCTGGGTGCAGATGTCTGCTTGAGTTTCGTCCAGAAAAAGAGGCCACTGTCCTAGTCGTTAAGAGTTATCCCCACATCCCCAGGAGCCCCGGTGGTGCAGTGGTTAGAATGCAGTTCTGCAGGCTAACTCTGCTCACCGCCAGAAGTTCGATCCTGACTGGCTCAAGGTTGACTCAGCCTTCCATCTTTTTGAGGTTGGGAAAATGAGGACCCAGATTGTCGGGGGGGGGGGGGGCAGGATGCTGACATCTCTAAACTGCTTAGAGAGGGCTGTAAAGCACTGTGAAGTGGTATGGAAGGAAGGAAGGAAGGAAGGAAGGAAGGAAGGAAGGAAGGAAGGAAGGAAGGAAGGAAGGAAGGAAGGAAGGAAGGAAGGAAGGAAGGAGTGTTGCAGTGGTTAGAATGCAGTATTGCAGGCTAATTCTGCTCACTGCCAGGAGTTCAGTCCTGACTGGCTCAAGGTTGACTCAGCCTTCCATCCTTCCAAGGTCAGTAAAATGAGGACCCAGATTGTTGGGGGCGATAGGCTGACTCTGTAAACCACTTAGAGAGGGCTGTAAAGCACTGTGAAGCGGTATATAATCTAAGTGCTATTGCTAACTCTGCCCACTGCCTGGAGTTCGATCCTGACAGGTTCAAGGTTGACTCAACCTTCCATCCTTCCGAGGTCGATAAAATGAGGACCCAGGAGGCAGTGAATATGTCACCCATGTTCAGAGACGTGAAGTACAGGTAATCCTTGACTTACAACCATTTTTTTTAGCGACCATTTGAAGTTACAATGGCACCGAAAAAAGTAAGTTATGACCATCCTCACACTCAGCACAGCATCTCCACAGTTCATGAGATCAGAATTCAAGTGCCAGGCACCCCGTATGTATTTATGACAGTTGCAGATCCTGGGGTCATGTGATCACCATTTGCAACTTTCCCAGCCAGCTTTGGACAAACCAAGTCAATGGGGGAATTGGATTTGCTTAAAGACTAGTCACTTCAACAGTGCTGGAAGGGAGTGGGGTTTGCTCCCTGTTGATTATCTCTATTAGCACTGATGATGTTACCTAGTTTGGTAATGAAATGTCTGTAAGAAAACCACCCAGCTCAGAGAGGACCAAGGACCCCACAGTCCTCCTCCTCCTCCTCCTCTTTGCAAATCTTACTCCATTCTAGCACTGATGATGTTACCTACTTGGGTCATGAAACGTCTAGAAGAAAACCACCAAGCTCAGAAAGGACCAAGGACCCCACAGTCCTCCTCCTCCTCCTCCTCCTCCTCCTCTTTGCAAATCTTACTCCATTCTAGCACTGATGATGTTACCTACTTGGGTCATGAAACGTCTAGAAGAAAACCACGCAGCTCAGAGAGCATTGAGTACCCCCACCATATCAACCTGGATATTTCAAGTGCTCTGAGAGAACCAAAAAACATGGGATGTGGCTTTGTGAATCCAGTTGTGGCACACATCTACAACTTTGAGCCAGGGAGACAGAAATAATGCCATTCCGGCGCAGTCTTTCTGAATAATTGATCCCTAAGTTCATTTGTAAGGCAGGACATGTAAAAATGGCTCCCAGCAAGACTTAACAGCAACCCCCGATGTATTTGAAGAGGATCACGCCAGGTTTTCATTACTCATTTTTGTAAGTAAGTTCTTACTCGATACGGCACGCTACTTTTCATTGCAAGGTAACTTAAAAATCATCCCTCAGGCTAACTTGGCATTTTATCAGGGAAAATTGGGCAGGGGATATGAATGAAGGAAAAACGAAAGCAGAGAGTCTGGAAAAAAAAATAACGTTTCCAAAATAAAGTAGAAACAAAAAGAGAGTTGCCTCTTTTCTTTCTTTCTTTAATTGATTTATTAAATTTTAATTCTGCCCATCTTGCCGACAGGGCGACCCTGGGCAGCTTACAAGTTATAAAACAAGAGGGGGGGGGGAGAATAATAATTCAAACATTAAAAACCGCACAGATTAAACTATTATTAAAAGCAGCACCGCGCCTTTCAATACGTATTTCAGGGAGGTCCCAATGTACTTGTGTGTGTGTATAAATTATATAGGCCTGCTTTGAAAAAAAAAGTATTGATAATTATTAAAATATGTCCATGTGTGTGTATCATTTTCAAAGCATGGGTGCACACTGGCTGCTTTGAAAATCACTCGGGGGGGGGGGGGAAACCCACTTCAGATATTATATGAGCTCAGCATATGTCTGTAATTAATTAATTTCCTGTGTTTGAGGTGGTGGGCCTGGAAAAGACATAGATTCCTTAAGAGTTACATTTATTTATTTATTTTATTATATTTATTAAATTTGTATACCGCCCTTCTCCCGAAGGACTCAGGGCGGTGAACAGGGCAATACATATCAAAAACAAGATACAAAAATTAAAAACGATTAAATAAAATGCCCACGAATAAGTTAAAACACATTAACTTTAAGAGGTGGATTTCTGAATGGAAGATGCCTAGTTAACCCCTTAATTAACCTAGTTAATTAATCCAGTTAATTAACCAGTGGAACGGCTTGGCTTCAGGAAGTTGTGGGTGCTCCATCATTCCAAGATTTTAAGAAGAGACTGGGCTTTCAGACTTTCCGTCTGAAATGGTATAGGGTCTCCCGCTCAAGGAGTGGGGTTGGACTAGAAGACCTCCAAGGTCCCTTGCAAGTCTTATTCTCTGTTCCATGTTCTAGCTTTCAATCTTTCTTTTTCCAGCCACCTCAGAATTGTTCTTACAGGGGTAAAACTGAAAGCAGTAAAGGTTAGGCTCTCCTGAGCAGTCCTGAGAAGAAAGATGAGATATCAGTGTAATGAATAAATACATACTTTCCTTTGTTTAAAAAAAAAACAACGAGATATCTTTTTCAGGGCATTTCTTTCCTTTTCCACCTTCAATTTCCCAACGTTCGTCAGGCACGGCTTTGATGTTTGCAAACTAGCTTGATAGAATGAAAACAATTATTGTCATGTTGAGTTAGACGGATCAACCTCGGGGTGGTCTAAAATGGCTTCTGATTTTATTTCCTTTTTTTCTTTTTAATTTCGTTCATCCAATAAAATATATTTCTCCCTTTTTGGTTCCATGTCACTAAAGGGGTGTTTCTTAACCTTGGCCACTTGCCGATGTGTGGACTTCAACTTCCAGAATTCCTGCTGGCTGAGGAATTCTGGGAGCTGAAGTCCGTGTTCCATAATTCCGCGGTTGCAACGAACAGGAGCACCAACCCAAAAAGCAATTGGGGCTGAAATTTTTAAAATGCAGGACACGTAAAGCTTGTCAGTTCTAGTTGGGGGCCATCTTTAAATTCCAATTGCAGGATTCAAGGCAAAGACAGAACTCAGCCTGGGTTTCCTTTGGCTTCTGATGCCTACGTGGAAATAGCATTTCATGAAACTCTTTCCCAAGCTGCTAAGTTTCGTGAGGTGTCAGCCAGCTACTCTCAGGAGAGCTTCACTGAAGAAGGAAGGGCAAGAGCGAGGAGTTTCTGGAGGCCGCCAGAGAAGCGTTGAGCAACGAGAAGATTGTCAACCTGACAGACTGCATGCTGAGGCAGCCTGAGGCAATGCCACCCTAACTAGCGAGGGTGCATTTCATCTACATAACTCAAAGTACGTCGTCGATTCCTCCTTGGTCGCGAATCCCATTGATAAATGAAGGGTTAGTTCTCCAGAACCTACATGAAAGAGCCAGTGCGTCTTTTCCCTTCCTGTTCCCATTGCAACGTCGATCTTTTTGAACAATGATGGCGCGGCAGAGCAGGAGGAGAGGGATGGTGGCGGGGTGGTTGAGCTCCTGCCTTGCACGCAGGAAATCCTGGGTTCGGTTCCCCGGAATTGAGAAATAGTTGATATCGGGAAAGTGTCGTGGCCAGCCAGCGTCCAGATGCCGATGAAAAGAGGCAATCGCTTCCCTCTGTGGAAGGTAGGTTTCTCTGCGATCTCTTCAGAAAGTGATCTGGAGGGAGGGAGGAAAAAAGAGAGGGAGGGAAGGAAGGAAGGAAGGAATAGGGAAGGAAGGAGGGAAAGAAAGAAAGAAAGAAAGAAAGAAAGAAAGAAAGAAAGAAAGAAAGAAAGAAAGAAAGAAAGAAAGAAAGAAAGAAAGAAAGAAAGGAAAGGAAGGAAGGAAGGAAGGAAGGAAGGAAGGAAGGAAGGAAGGAAGGAAGGAAAAAGAAATGGGAAGGGGAAAGGAAGGAAGGAAGGAAGGAAGGAAGGAAGGAGAAATGGGAAGGAGAAAGAAAGAAAGAAAGAAAGAAAGAAAGAAAGAAAGAAAGAAAGAAAGAAAGAAAGAAAGAAAGAAAGAAAGAAAGAAAGAAAAAGGAAGGAAGGAAGGAAGGAAGGAGAAGAAGAAGAAGAAAGAAAAAGGAAGAAAGGAAGAAAGAAAGAAAGAAAGAAAGAAAGAAAGAAAGAAAGAAAGAAAGAAAGAAAGAAAGAAAGAAAGAAAGAAAGAAAGAAAGGAAGGAAGGAAGGAAGGAAGGAAGGAAGGAAGGAAGAAGAAGAAGAAGAAGAAGAAGAAGAAGAAGAAGAAGAAGAAAGAGAAAGAAAGAAAGAAAGAGAAAGAAAGAAAGAAAGAAAGGAAGGAAGGAAGGAAGGAAGGAAGGAAGGAAGGAAGGAAGGAAGGAAGGAAGGAAGGAAGGAAGGAAGGAAGGAATCCTCACAATGCTTCCAGGTCTTCACTTTCATCCCATGCCATCTACACGTTTTATGTCATATTGATGTTTATAGGATGCATAGCAAATTGTCAGAACAAATTATGTCCTCCAGATCAGTTCAGACCAGTGGCTAACAGGGACAATGGCGAGAGATTGGCTACTGAAGTCCAAAACATCTCCCTAACCATGTATTATGAGGCAGGAAATTTAATCACCGTGAAGAAATCTAACATGGGTTGGGCCTGCAAAGTCCAAAACAGATGATCTAATGGGTGAAATGACAAGGTAGGGTTTTTCTGGAACGTTCTTTCCTTTATGACTTAGGATTTCGAAAGAGCCCGGATAGTCTGTCTTTCTCTGCTCAATCTTCACGGCTCCACCATCAATATTTTCCTCAGATTTTTGCTCTCCAATTGATGTTTGCAGCCATCCCATGTTCTGCAACAGACAGATGGTAAAATGCAGTTTTACTTAATGTAAAGCATATGGCATCGTAAAAAAAAATCAAAACAAAAGATGTTCTTGAATTCTTTGTTGAAGGTCAAGGAAAGCTCTCAGAATGAGATTCCTTTTTAAAAAGAAAAACAGTGGGGGGAGGGGGAAGGCTTTTAAAAATATAAGTATGTAAGAAAGACAACAACGGGAAGAGAGAAGAAATCTCCCTCTTTGACCCAAGATGCCAAATGAAGAACTAGATCTGATAAAGGAGAATATTTGTAGCTCAGGATTGAACTGTGGAGGCATTGGTGCTCTGAACGTGGTTGTTCTCTTGGATTTGGGGGGAGGAGGAGGAGGAGGAGGAGGAGGAGGAGGAGGAGGAGGAGGAAGGAAGAAGAAGAAGAAGAAGAAGAAGAAGAAGAAGAAGAAGAAGAAGAAGAAGAAGAAGAAGAAGAAGAAGAAGAAGAAGAAGAAGAAGAAGAAGAAGAAGACACAATGGAGGTCATTTCACAGAGAGAGAGGCGGTATGATTGTGGCATTGTTGTGCTGTTTGGAGATATTTATACAGCTCAGAATCATAGCATTGGAGAGGACAAAGCTTCTGAGGATGAGAAAAATGGCCGCACGACACCAAAGAATCCCAACGGGACAGAACATGACTACCATGTCCAAGTCACAATTCACCGTTGGCTTACATCTTTATTACGTAGCACCAGTTGAACTAATGCTCAAGAAATGGGGTATCAGAACAGGGGTTCGAAATACCAAGATGGTGGATGCTGCAGGGAACGATTCATGGCATATTTGTGGTCCCCATCTTGTCTTTTTACACACACACACACACACACACACAGAGAGAGAGAGAGAGAGAGAGAGAGAGAGAGAGAGAGAGAGAGAGAGAGAGAGAGAGAGAGAGAGAGAGAGCGCGAGCGAGCGAGCGACACACAAACATACACAGATACCTGGGCGTCTTGCCACTGTCTCATCAATTTGCTTTAGCGTATGAAATGAGTAGAATGCAAAGTCTAGTTGGGCCAGATTGATTAGATTAGCTAGTAGTAGCTAATAGTAAATAGCCCAGCCAAAGAAACTCCACCCCCTCCAATACTAGCAAGCCAAGCTAATAGAATATAAAGTGATAGCAAATCCCACTCCCTTCTAGCACTGATGATGTTAGCTTGTTGGGTCGTGAAATGTCTGAAAGAAAACAGTCAAGTTCAGAGAGCACCAAGGATCCCATTCTTCTTCTTCTTCTTCTTCTTCTTCTTCTTCTTCTTCTTCTTCTTCTTCTTCTTCTTCTTCTTCTTCTTCTTCTTCTTCTTCTTCTTCTTCTTCTTCTTCTTCTTCTTCTTCTTTTCTTCTTCTTCTTCTTCTCCTTCTCCTTCTCCTTCTCCTTCTTCTTCTATTCAACTTGTAAAATACCAAGCAATCGCTTCTTATTTTTCAATCCTCAGGCAGAACTGGATCCCAGCAACCTTGGGTTGTTTTTAGCAAGAATCTAAACTCTAAATTATTCTAGAAAAAGGAGGGTGCTTTTTATAAAGGGCGGGGGGGGACAGGTTTCCGAGTCTTTTGGGAAGGCAAAGGCCATTTTATCCAGGGGGCTAAGGAGATTTGAAAAAGCCCCAGTCAATGTACGTTCTTCTCCCGAAGGAGCTAGTTCTGAATCCAAAGCAATTTAGCTATTGTGAAGTGAAGTGAGGGAAATGATTGGGCCAAGATGGTTTTTAAGTCCAGCTAGTTTTCAGTCAATTCAGTCAAGGCACCGGGCATTTTTGAAACACGGAATTGTCAATTTCTTCCCAGGATGAAGCCGTGAACAAAAATTTCCCAGGAGGCTGGCTTATTACCCAATAGGGCACCTTTAAAATATGCATGCATTTCTTGGTAATGAAGCTTAATGTGCACACATGCTGTCTTAATGGCATTACTTCCCAAACCTCTCGTGTTTAACCCATATTTCGGTGCGCCATTTATGAGAGCAATCGTAATGGGGGGGAGTTGCATTTTTTTTTTTTGCCCTTTTCGCTTAACCAAGCAAATGCTGAGATGGGATTAGAAAGGGAGAATAGGAAAATTGTCTGTTTCTTTCAATAAAAAATAAAATAAAAAGAGGGGTGGGGGAAATCATCTTTACAAATTTTGGAATGTTTCAGAATCCCCGTAGCATCGGCAGAAATTCACCAATATGAAACCGTGATCTGTGCAAAAAAGGGAGAACTAATCGAGACGCCAGCAGAAAGAAAAATATTTCTCCAATGGAGCTGAAAAAGGAATAACTTGAAGAGAGATGAGTTTTGAGGCTCTAGTACAGGGGTAGGCAACCTCGGCTCTTTTATGACTCATGGACTTCAACTCCCAGAATTCTTGAGCCAGCATAGCTGACTCAGGAATTCTGGGAGTTGAAGTCCATGAGTCATAAAAGAGCCGAGGTTGCCTACCCCTGCTCTAGTAGAAGACACTTGATGGAAAGTTCTTAGTCTATGAGTAGGTTGATAGGAGAAGACTGTTAGCTAGCTTGGAATGTTAATTAAGTAAGAATTTCAGCTCATCGTGTTGTCTCTCACAGAGACTTAGTATTTCTTCTACGCTGCTGAGTAACAACACTTTTGGTGTATTTGTGGTAGGGAGCAGAGAAATAAAAGACCCCCCAGACTTGCAGCTTAAAGAAGCAGAAGGTCAGGAATGCCACTGAATAAAATAGAAGGAAGCTGGTTGAGGATCACACAAATTTTAAAATGTTTTTAAAAGTTTTAATTGTAATATAACTTACGAACTATAAGCCATCTAGAGTCATTGACTTCAGATGGGAGGCCATAGAAATTATAAGTAATAAATAACTTACAAGTTGTAACTTATAAGAAATATATATAGAGAGATGGATGAATGGATGGATGGATGGATGGATAGATAGATAGATAGATAGATAGATAGATAGATAGATAGATAGATAGATAGATAGATAGATAGATAGATAGATATAACTTGATAAGAAAGAGAGAGAGAAAGAAAGAAAGAAAGAAAGAAAGAAAGAAAGAAAGAAAGAAAGAAAGAAAGAAAGAAAGAAAGAAAGAAAGAAAGAAAGAAAGAAGGAAGGAAGGAAGGAAGGAAGGAAGGAAGAAAGAAAGAAAGAAAGAAAGAAAGAAAGAAAGAAAGAAAGAAAGAAAGAAAGAAAGAAAGAAAAAGAAAGAAAGAAAGAAAGAAAGAATCAGAACAGCAAACTGAGAAATTATTTATTGCTGTTCTTCCTTGATGTGTTGATTCCTGGCTCCCTGGGAAAAAAAAAACATGACTTTTGGCCTGTTGATTTTCCCTCGCTTCAGTGCCCTTTCAAATGCACTTTTCAAGCTGAATTAATTTTCATTTGCAGCTCTCTGTTTATGCACCAATTTATGGGCATCTTAACATTCGGCACAAGAAGAACCCATGTAAAAAAAAGAGGGGAAAAAAACTTCTTAAAGTTTAATTCCGCTTGTTGGATGTAATGGCTGTGAAATGCGCATAATGAGGGCTCCTATTAGAAGGCTTCCCACTTGGCAAAAATAACAAATGCATAAAATCATGTGTCTGTGCAGCATGTCAAAAGCAAAAACGACATCCTACATCTCATTTTTTTGCACTCTTTAAATCTTTAAAGATACGTGCATATGTAAAAAGAGCTAGGCTGGAATCTAACCAATATTTAACTTCATGCAGCATTGGGGGTTTTTTTGTTTTTTTTTGGGGGGGGGGGTCATTAAGTCAAACTCCATGAAAAGCACCATTGGATACAGAAATGAAGTCACTGGGCCCAGTAAATTAGTTGACATACATCAGGATTTTGTCATGATTGTAGACTCATTGTCCAGTTGCTGACAATGGATAGACTGGTACCCTAGTGAAAAGAGTTTGGGCATCTCCAAATTATTTTCTGCTAGATTGTTTGTCTGGTGTTAATCCCTGCTTATCTGGGTGTTGGCTGCTGGAGAGGATATGTTCTGTTTCTCCTTTCCTTCTTAGCTTTTTTGGTTGTCTCTTTCGATTGGTACTATAAATGTAGTTGGTCTCTATGTATCTGCTGATGGCTGACTCGTTTGAATGTCAAGCTTCCAGGAATTCTTTAGCATTTTTGTATTAACTTGGACTAGGATGCTCACGGTTTCCCAGTTGAAACTATGGTTGAGTCTGCTCACATGAAATGAACAGGGGATTGGGACCAGAAGACCTCCGTGGTCCTCTCCAACTCTATTATTCTGTGTTGTGATTCAGGGTCAGCCTGTGGGTTCGGCAGTTGGGTTGGACGATTCAGAGGAGGAGGAGGGGGGTGTTGGAGAGCCTGCAGATGATAGCCCTGAGGCTTCGCAGGGCCCTCAGCCAGGCCCCTCCCACCTGGTTACGACACAGACCCAGATCTGTGAGCCTGACAGCGTGGATGAAGATGACCCACAGCTGGCCCTGTTCAAGGACGCCCGACGCAGGAAGCAGTCAATCAGGAGTAAACAGAGGAAGGCAATGGGGCACCTTGGAAGGAGGCAGAGAGAAGCCACGCCTTGAACTGTTCAAAAGGGGAATGTGTGGAAGGGCTGGTTTGCTGAAGGCAACCGTTTGAATAGCTCCTGTTTTATGGTTCGTGTTTGCTCTGTTTGCTCTGTTTTATGTTAATAAATTTGGCAGGCTTAGTTCCAGCCTCTTGCCGTTTTGTAAAGGGGTTGTCCCTGCCTTTTCTGCAGGGCCGGTAGTAGGCTGGTACAGAACATTCTGTGTATTCTATGTGTTGTGTTGATTTAAGGGATTTTTATTTTGTCTTCTGACTCCTAATTGGTCTTCCCGATGGGCTTTGCTAGTCTTCTGCCTGTCTGTCCTACATAGCGACTGTTAGAGTCCTCACAGTTATGTTATAGATCGCTCCTGTTTTTGTTTTGTTTTTGTTTTTCTTGGGCCACTGGGCCTTTCGGTTTATTTAAGAAGCCTTTAGTTGGTTTGTGTGTGATATCATGCAGTTGTAATATTTGATTGGTTGTTTCTGGAAAGTTTTTGACATATGGTAGTATATCCTTTTCACAACTTGACTTGGTTGTGTGCTGCAGTGGGTTGGATAGTAGTCGGAAGTGTTTTATTTTTTCTGGACCCTGTTATAATGAAACCAATCTCAATTTTAGATGGATGATAAAAAAATAAATAAATCCTGGCATCTCAGTGGCCTGGGTTTTTCTGCCTGTCAAGTTAATGAATTTAATTAATTCACTGAGAAGACAGAAAGTAGAAGTATCATTGAAAAATGGTCAACATTTAAGCTTCTGATTTGATAGCCTCCAGAATTAGGCCATCTAAGGAGTCCAGTTGTTTATATATTCTCAGCGTCGCACACATATAAAGAGCATTAGGAGCTGCTCTGTACTTAAGCATACATCCTTTTGAAAAATGGATCCAATAATTTTGTGCTACTTTATGGATTTTTTCTAAGAGTTCGAGTGAGCAGTGTTTACACGAATTGAATATAAAATCAATTCAATCTTGATTACATTTGACTGCGCCGAGTGCTAAGTAAATGTGTCTTCCATTTAATCAGTGAGCAGTTCTGCAACGACACAATTTGCATTTTAATAATAATTTTTTTTAAAAAAAATGTTTTTTTACAGGCATTATCTGAATCCAAGCAGGGAAATTCTCCAACAACTTTTCCCTAAAAAAAAAGCATCCCAAATCAAAAATTGATTTGGTAAATTGGGGAAGCATGTTACCACCCATCAGCACTCACAAGGTGGCTTAATGATGATAGAAAAACAATGGTTTTAGTAATAGCAGTAACAGTAGCTCATGTGGCAGCTTGTATCCTGGTCCTGATTTGTCTTTACATGGCACACTGGTTAGATTGCAGTATGGCAGGCTAACTCAACCCACAGCCAGGAGTTCAGTCCTGACCAGCTCAACGTTGACTCAGCCTTCCATCCTTCCAAGGTCAGTAAAATGAGGACCCAGATTGTTGGGGGCGATAGGCGGACTCTGTAAACCACTTAGAGAGGGCTGAAAAGCACTGTGAAGTGATATATGGGTCTATCGCCCTTCCTTCCTTCCTTCCTTCCTTCCTTCCTTCCTTCCTTCCTTCCTTCCTTCCTTCATGCACAGTGTTTAGAATGCAGTATTGCAGGCTAACTCTGCCCACAGCCAGGAGATCGATCCTGACTGGCCCAAGGTTGACTCGGCCTTCCATCCTTCCGAGGTGGGATTTGGTTGCCTTCAGCACCGTGGAGAGTTCCCCCAAGTGGATTTATAGATTGCATTGCTGCTTAACAAGAGCTGTTGATTCAGCATTCTATGGCAGGGATATCAAACCTTGTGTCAAAAATTTGGAAAGTATCTAATTTGATTCTGCTAGTCCAGGGGTAGGCAACCTCGGCTCTTTTATGACTCGTGGACTTCAACTCCCAGAATTCCTGAGCCAGCATGGCTGGCTCAGGAATTCTGGGAGTTGAAGTCCACGAGTCATAAAATAGCCGAGGCTGCCTACCCCTGTGCTAGTCTCTCTCTCTCCCTCTCCCTCTCTCTCTTTCTCTCTCTCTCACACACACACACCCATATACACAGAACAAAAGGAAAACAATTCTTCAGATATTCATTTTTTTAAAAATACAGTCCAATTTTCTGCATGATTCCCAGGATCTGCCACGTGCTGCTTATCTTCAGGAGATGTTGTCCTTATGTTGACAATCCCTGCAGTCTATCCAAGGCAGCTCCACGTCACATGAATCCTTCGTTCTTGTAGCAGCTTCAGAGAATGTTCTTCTGGGGGCCTCTATGGCCTCTGAAAACCACACAAAAGCACACCCTGTCCTTGTGTGAGGCTCCAGAGACTTCTTGGGCGAAGGGTCCAGAGGCCATGCAAGAACACTTCCCATTCTTCTGTGCTTTTGAAATTTCCAAGAATTGTGCAAGAACAAGGAATGCTTTCAAGAATAGTTGCTGTGGTTGCTAGCTTGTCACCCCAAACTTTGCAACACGTCACCTTTGAGCACACGTGTCATAGTTTTGCCATCATTGGGCTGTGGAATGGCCATCTCTGGGGTCTGAGCTCATGGAAGAAGTCCATCTTCCAAGCAAGAATACATGAAGAGGGTCTTGATTTCTCCAAAATTGTGAGCACCTGAGCTGTTTTGGAGGCTACCACAATCTGAATATTCTTCCAGGTTCAGGAGAGTTCTGTTCTTGAGGACTTGAAATCTACTTATGAAGAACTTTTCATAACAGCACTTTATTGATAAGGGACATCCATAAGAGTCCTTTCATTATTATTATTTATTTTTCTAAAGGAACCAAGCGAAAGATTCCCCTCTCAGCTATACAGTAGATTCATATTTGGCCAGATGTCTTGATTGTTCATTATAGAGAGGATTCTCAAACACACGGACTGGCTATTTTAATAACTGGGGGAGGGGAGGGAAATCAAGTGTTTTCGTGGGTGGGTTATTTTTGACTGCTGTCCATCCCCTTTCCTAATGCCCAGTTTCTTCCTTTCTATTTTTTTTAAAAAAAGAAATACCTCAGTTTTTCAGAATGATGTTTGCAAAAGGTCAGGCATCCAGAAGAGGCTTACAAAAAAAAATAAGAAAGAAAAAGAGCCTCAAGGCAAGAAGGAAAAAAAACAAAACAAAACCGAAACGAGGCCATTTGCAGCAGAGAGCCTGCTGTTGATCTCAGTAGCCTTGTTGACTTTTTATTATTCCTCTCCTCCAAGTTCTAATGGGCTACGTTGTCATGACAACAAGGATGTGACGTTCCTCAGCTTTCATTCAAAATACAAGAGACTTCTCTTTAAAAAAAAAAAGAAATGGCATTCACCTTGCCACCACCGAAGCCTCGCAGGTTAAATATTTTGGGACATCTCCACCTCCAAACTTTTCAGATGAGTTCCAAGTTGGCACCATGACGCAAAGACCTACCTGAGAAAGCTAAAACAAATAGCATTCTGCTGTGAAGGGGAGATCCTTAAGATATGGAGAGCCTGTTCCTTTTTGAAAATGCATTGCTTGGGATGAGGGTTCCCACAATTCCTTGGCCATGTTGGCTAAAGATGGTAGAAGTGAGAATATTTAAAGGCAGACAGTTGCTTACTTCTGCTCAAGAAACCGTACCCGCTGCTGAAGCACGCCAACACGCCCTGTTCCATTTTACAGACAACTAATTGAGAACCAGCTTGGTCTAGTCGTTAAGACAGCAGCCTAAAAAAGCAGGAGACTGTGAGTTCTAGTCCCACCTTAGGCATGAAAGCCAGCTGGGTGAGTTTAGGCCAATCACCAAAAGACAGTGAGTTCTAGTTCCGGCTTAGGCACAAAAGTCGATTGGTTGACACTGGGCCAATCACCAGGAGACTGTGAGTTCTAGTCCCACCTCAGGCATGAAAGCCAGCTGGGTGAGTATAGGCCAATCACCAAAAGACAGTAAGTTCTAGTTCCGCCTTAGGCACAAAAGTTGATTGGTTGACACTGGGCCATTCACCAGGAGACTGTGAGTTCTAGTCCCACCTCAGGCATGAAAGCCAGCTGGGTGACTTTGTGCCAATCACCAGGAGACTGTGAGTTCTAGTCCCACCTTAGGCATGAAAGCCAGCTGGGTGACTTTGGGCCAGTGCCTCTCTCTCAGTCCAACCCACCTAACAAGGTTGCTGTTATGGGGAAAATAGGAGGAGGAAGGTGCACTGGATATGATCGTCACCCTTGAGCTATTTGTAAAAATAACAACGATGGGATATAAGTAAATAAATATCCTGCGAGTAGTTCCCACTGATAACGCCATCAGTGCAAGAAATGAAAGTAGAGAATAAAGGTGGTCATCCAACCTGCAGTTTCCCTCCCCCTCCCCCCCAGCCCCACTCTTCTCAATGTATTTAGTCTCCTTTCCATCTGGTACCCTCCAGCAGCTCTCCCCATTTATCTAATTTCCTGATTAAATGCATATCTTGGCCATCTTCCAAGCTATTAAGATGAATTTCTCTCTTTCTTTTTTTTCCCCCTAGCAGTAATAAGCTAATGGAACCATTAGCTCTGTATTATCTTAGCTTCTGAAGTTAAGCATCAGCTTGTGACAGATTGTGACAAGCCATGCGACTGATGGAGAAGCAGCATGGAACAGAAAAGGTTGGCAGACCCATCAAAGCCAGGGATTTTATTTTTTCTCCCGTCTCCTCCGTAAAGCGTATTAGGATCTACCGAAGGAAGACGCCCTGGTCTGGCCCAGCTACGGATTCCATACCTGGGAGCAGAAAAGAATTACCTCTTGATTAAGAGGAGGGCCTGTTACTCCTCATCAGAGACCGGGCCGTAAGTCAAGGATCCTTCAAGGTCAGAGAGGATGCTCTCAGATTTGATAGCCTACGTCTGCCAAGTCCCTCCTAGCAAGTCAAGGAAGCCATATTTCAAGCAGGTGTCTTCATGCGAGAACGAGGGATGTGCTGTAGAACCTTAGCAACCCAGATTCCACGTGGACGTTGCAGAATGTATACAGTACAAAGCCTTGACGTGAGAATTAAAAGAAGAAAGTCTGTTCAATTCTGTGCTGATGGGACCCTACCTTGACAATTTGCATCGAGTTCCAGACAGAACACCATATTTTAAGAAGGACGCTGAACAATTGGAGGTTGTCCAGAGGAAAAACTCCGAGATGATAAAGTCCTGGAAGGAAAGAACTTAAGAAAAACAATTTTTCCAAACTGTCTTATCAGTTTGGGACGGTCTTTAGCTCAGAAAGGCCATGACCAGGTGCCCATTTTGGCTAATAGAGGTTTATAGACATAGACATTTGAGAAAATAAATGTATGCATGCTTTTCAGAAAACAAAATCTTATTTAAACTATCAACTTCAAAGGCTAATACGAATGAAACAAATCTGCTCATAATGTAGAAACTGGACAGGCTTGGGAACGGACACAGACCAGAAATAGAACATTATATACCTTTGGAAGATTGCACCCTAAATTATTGGAAACTATAAGGTAATTCCTTATATTTGACATTAGCCATAACTTGAATAGTGCAGAGGTTTAATAGATAGATATTTCAAGACAAAAGCGGTACCCTAGTCAATATCCTCTTTTTAAAGCCTCAGATAACTTGCCTTATAGCCTCATAAATCTCTTTTTTGTAATTTGATTATGCAGGATCACTTTCTTCTCCTTTATTAAATGCCTTAGCTGTGAGAGACAAGCTTGACTTTCCAAAACGAAAGCAGTGTGCAAACCGCATTGTATATCTCATGGGTGCTTGTAATAATTACTCCGATTTAATACCTACTAAAGCGATAACTGTAGCAATAATTCCCAAAGATGGCTGAAGCTCAAGTTACAAATGTGTCAGGCAAATCTTAATTATGTTAGGCTTTCAGATGTTTGAATGCACTTCTTTGCATAAACATGTTAATTCAATAGCCATTACCAAGTAGGGGGGAAAAGGGCTTTTTTTAAAAAAAAATTAAATATATGGCAGACACAGCCCTGTCGAACACAATAGTGGGTTGTCATTTTTTTTATTTTATTTTTTTGCTTTAGACAATGGGAAGCGTAAGGCCAAAGAACTAAGAATGACATGTGGAGTTTCTTTATTGTTGCTTACCGATAGACAGACTCTTGCCAGATTGGAGCACCAATCTGCAGAACTATTAGGTATATATTCTGTGGATTGCAAGGGAGCATCCCTCTTTGCCGTTTTTCCTGCCTCCATTCTAAACTCCATTGTCTAATTGCTCTCTGGCCCTTCCCTCCTGCAACTCCAGGCCACAGGAAATTCTTGGCCCCTTTATAATCCTTGTGGGATGCAGTAGGACTTTCTCACTGGCATTTTTACGATCTCGTTCTCCCCAATTTTCTGAAGAAGAAGTTTCGTGTTTGGGAGATGCTCGACTTCACACATCTACCTTCCTTCAAAGGAACTCTTCAACCTCAAAACCCTGCACGCACGCACGCACACACACACACACACACACACACACAGAGAGACACAAACAAAAGGCTTACCATTTCAGCTCTACCTGTTGCAGTGTGACACCACCTACTGCTGGTTCAGGAGCTAATGAAAGTAAAAGAGTGCCTTTCCAGTTGTAAAACCCTGCCCCTCCCTGTTTTGTTAGGTTTTAGAAAGGGACTATGTGACAATGCCAGCAGGTGAAGGGTGGGAAAAGCTGGGTTTAAACAAAATAATAATAACAGAGTAACAAGAGGGCCAAGTTTGAAGACCCCTGGTGTAGGACAGTGGTAATAATAATAACAAGTCGGAAGTTATTATGTCTCTTCTTGAAAGCCTCCAGTGATGGAGCACCCACAATGTCTGAAGGCAAGCCGTTCCACTGGTTAATTGTTCTCGCTGTTAGGAAACCTTAGTTCCAGGTTGCTTCTCTCCTTGATTAGTTTCCACCCGTTGCTTCTTATGTTCCCTTCTTATGTGCTTTGGAAAACAGGTTGATCCCCTCTTCTTTGGGGCAGCCCCTCAAATATTGGAAGACTGCTATCATGTCACCCCTAGTTCCTTCTTTTCATTCAACTAGACAGACCCAATTCCTGCAACTGTTCTTGATATGTTTTAGCCTCCCCTCCCTTGATCATCTTTGTTGCTCTTCTTTGCACTCTTTCCAGAGTCTCAACCACTTTTTAAATATTGTGGCGGCCAACTCTGGATGCAGTATTCCTGAATTATCTGAAATTACCAGGCTGAATTCACATTATGATTGGTCAGATGAAAAAGCTGGCATGCAGCTCATCCAAGATTAGCAGTAATAGTAAGCACATGATTTATATCGAACCATTAGTGAGCATATTACCACAGGCACGGTACAAACTCCACTACCTCATATGCAAATTAAAATACAGTGTGCAATTAAAGTCAAATTATTCCTCCTTACAACAACATAGCAACAAGCCTAATTTCATAAACTAAAATCTAACTGGCACAATAAACATGACTAGATCCCACAGAATACTTATGCAAATAAAAACCGGCAACCAACCTATTATGCATAATTCATTTCTGAATTATTTTTCTTCTTTCTCTTTCCAGTCGCTTCCACAAAATAATGAAAGACAAGCCACGGATCCTGTTCGATCATCATAAAATAGTGATGGACTTTCCTTTGCAGCAAGGAATAAACTCACACAGCTTTCACCTCCGTTATTAATGAAGATTTGGCTCAGGCTACCCACCTGTCTCTTCAGTCGGAACCATGACACCTCCCATAGTAATCCTTATTTGTAGTTTCTCCCAAAAGTTATCTTTTTCCCCTAGTCTTCCATTAGACCAGAGCATTTGAATGCTCCTTGTCAGTGTGTGCATGCTCAAAACATAGCTGTGGCAGTGAAACATACAGGGAAAATAGTGTGTTCACAGACCACATCCACATGAAATTATTTCGATTATTTAAGCATTTTTTCCAGCTTGTATTTCCTTCAAAGGACAATACAGTTAGATCAGAAAAAGGAGCACATTTGTAACTCAGGATTGACAGGAAGGGTCCTTGGTGCTCTCTGAGCTTTGGTGGTTTCCTTGCAGATGTTTCATGACTCAACCTAGGTAACCACACCTGACCACGCTGACAGGACAATCTTAACTGACAGCAAACCCCACTATTTACTAGCACTGATGATGTTACTTAGTTTGGGTGATGAAATGTCTGCAAGAAAACAAGCCAACTTGGAGAGCATGAAGGACACCCTCAGTTAGACAAAACGTCTACCAGATTTCAAAGGTATAAATTAACATCAAAAAGGTGAAGAAGAGCAGCACCTTAAATGATACACAGGCCCAGCCTCAAGCCAAAGGTGAACAGGTAGAATTTTCTGCTACACCAGGAGTGAATTAACTCACAGTCCACAGAGTCACAACCCAACTCAAAAGGTCCCGGATACAGACAATCTGCAATAAATGCAACAAGATGACTCAACAACTCGGCTTACGTAGCTTCTAGATTTACCACTGAGAGAGCGTGAGGCGACTGGCCAGAGTTAAAAGGCTGAGGCACATCACCTTGTTTGTAACTCTTGAATTCCATAGTTTTAACAGGAAAGAAAGGGATGGTTAATTAGCCACTACCGTGCTGAGTTGTACAAGTTACAGCTAAGCTCCCGTTCTGCAGATACACACACACACTGGGCTTCAATTAACAATATAGATTCCGAGAAATTGGAAGAGGCTCAGAAAAGAATAATGAGGATGATCAGGGAAGTGGAAATTGTTCTTTGTAGGAGCTGGGTACTTTTAATTTCGAGAACATTGTGGGGAAAATGGACATCGCTTTTTAACTCCCTTTAAAAAGAAACCACGTTGCACAAGATTAAAACTGTTCTCCATCAGTCCGGCATGCAGGAGATGAAATAATGAGTTTAAGTTACTGAATGGATTGGGGGATGGGGGAAGAAGAAGGCCATGATCATGGGAAATGGATGTCTGGTGTTGATGGACTTCTTTTCACTGGGTGTGTTTCCAGAAAAGGAGAGGGTTGATTTCCTCTTTCTACAAACCATCATTCTCCCCAGTTTACCAATCTTGGTTTGTACAAAGGAGAAATCACCTTTCTCTGTTCCCCAATCTGTCTCAATTTCAGATAACATATTCAGATGATCGTCTATCTGCCTGGTTTTCTGTTGTGCTCATCTCCGGTGCCTTTTACCTCTTGATTTTCACTTTATAATTTAAATTGCACAAACTGCCACCCAGAAAAACCTATTTTATTAGACACCAAACAAATGCAATTTATCAATCTTGGTTTTGCAAATCGCCTACATTCAAACTGAGCCAGGGCAAAGAGATAGCCGGTGCCTCGATGCAGTATTCTTTGTGCAGAACAAGATCTGCAGACTTTTATTTTTGTTTTGTGGAAAAAAAAGATATATCTATTACACAGTTCTTGGACATTATCTGCCTGGGCCTGAACAAAGTCTCCAAATCTCTCTTTCGCAGGCTGTAAAATTGATTTCAGGAAAAAGAATGTCATGAGCTAGATCTGGCCAAACTGTCATATACTCTTAACCTACAGTTCAAGAAATACTCGGTCATTTTCAAAACTGGGCATGGTTAATCCCATCTCAAAGAAGTGCAGATTTCCCCCCCCCCCCGCACACACACACACACACACACACACACACACTCATTTTCGTTCAGCCTCAGCTGCCACATCAAACCTAATTTCAAGCCGAAAATCAAGGGGACAAGAGATTTCAAAGAACCACCTTTTGGATTCAGATCATGTCACAGTGCTAAGCCCAAAGCCGCTCCGAGTTTTGCAGTGGGGAGCCGGAGACTCCTTCCACGTCCCAAAATCCGTAATGGAATCGGAAAGCACACTGAGATTGGTTTCCTTTCAACGCAATGAGCTTCGGATAAAACTAAAACCAGGACGCTCAAGTTATGTAAGTGAATTATTTTGTCTGTCTCTATAGTCTGCAGGTGGAGTCAAGACAGGAATCAGCCCGGAATCATTACGTTCCACAAATGTTTCAAATCCAACCCCTCTTGAATTCCATTAACTATTATCTAGCACCAATTTAGTGCTGCCCGTTAGTTGACTAGATTGTTGTCTAGAGCAAGGGTAGGCAACCTTGGCTCTTTTATGACTTGTGCACTTCAACTCCCAGAACAAATGCTAGGGATTGAGAATCAGAAGGCAAAGCCCTGTGTTTGCACAAAGCACTAATTAAATTCGTTTTCCCCAAACGACTCCAATCCATTCTTCTCTGATCTCTACAGGTTAATAATTATAGGCCACAATGGGGAACTCAAGATTTGAGCAAAAGTTTGTTTGAAAGTGTGCATTAATAGGTACAGAGACTCTAGTGAATAAATTGGTTTTCAGTTGTTCATTATATAAACTGAAGATTGATTCACCTCTCAGTATAATGAGGCATAGTCTAGGCATAGTTTGAGTTAGAGAGAAAAGCACTCTGTATCTGTGGCATTCTGTAACCCTACAAAGTCTCTCTCTCTCTCTCTCTCTCTCTCTCTCTCTCTCTCTCTCTCTCTCTCTCTCTCTCACACACACACACACACACACACACACACACACACACACACACTGCCCCTGATGTTTGATGGAGGTTGGGACTGAAACTCAGATTACATCAACTGACATTTTGAAGGTGGAAAATTTGGTTCTGGGTTTGTCCGTATGGAAGAACCAAACCTCTTAAGAAGAATTCTTTGGTTATTTAGAACTTGCATGGGAAGTCCTGACCCATCACAAAATCTCAGAAGCAGAAGCTAGATTGGGAATTCAGAAAAAATGAAATTAACCAGTGGAACAACTTGCCTCCAGAAGTTGTGAATGCTCCAACACTGCAAGTTTTTAAGAAGAAGATTAGGCAACCATTTGTCTGGACTGGTAAGAGGGTTTCCTGCCTGAGTAGGGGGTTGGGCTAGAAGACCTCCAAGGTCCCTTCCAACTCTGTTAGTCTATATTCTGTATTCTAGCTAATTTTTTTCTTCCTTTTGCTAAATGAGAGCATTACTTTCAAGAGGTAGCGTCTTGCTCTAACTCACCTCAGTGTGCAGGTACCGCTCATTCCCTCTTCAATTTATTGACAATAATTACCGTGGAAGATCAGATCAAGGCCTACTTAAGCCAGCCAACTGTTGGCGCTTGCAGCTGGCCAAACGCCTTTTGCTAGCTGACATTTCATGCAGATTGATTATGCCCACTGTCAGCTCCAAGCTTCCTGTTTCCAAAACTGCTGTCCCTCAACTTTGAAATATGAATTATGGCAGATCCATAATGCTCATCTCTGGAACGTCTAGCTGATGATACGTGAAGCCGTGGAAGGAAGCAACTTTTCCCCTTCTGGAGGAAATTCATGATTTCCTAGCAACTGATGATCTTACACAGTTTGGGCAACGAAACATCTGCAAGACAACAACCAGGAGCACCAAGGATCCCTCATTTCAACTCCGAGTAAAAAGTATTCAAGGAATGTTCCTTATAGTTGTAGGATAGAATAACTCTATCTTAAAAGCTTGTCTGGGTTTCTCTCCGCCCCATCTTACCGCAAACAAGCAAAAATGGAGTTATTTTGAGGGGGGTGGGGGGTGGGATGGAGTTGCGTTTTTCTCTTCCCTTCGCCGTTCAACCTTGTTTGAACTGCTTGAGCAGGGGGCTGGATTACAAGACCTCCAAGGTCCCTTCCAACTATGTTATTCTGCTAGTTCCTTCTTCCCTCCCTCCTTCTCCAAGCCGTATCTACATTTCCCCCCCACACACACACACACATACACATTCATAGACCTGCTTTGATATAAAAGAAAAGAGGAGACAAGAATCAGGGCCCGACCGTTTTTTTCCCCTCCTGGCAGTTATGCTTTAGGTTTATCTCCAGATATAAAAGTCACATCGCCAGGCTTTAACAACCCCTTAAAGCTTATGGGAAAAAAAACCAACTGGATTTGCTGCCCAGCTATAATATTTGCCTTATTCTTCTACCCTTCATCTGTTGGTGCTAAAAGAGACTGGGTCTTTTTCCTCTGCGTGCCTCAAAGCCAAGGAGCCTTGGAAAAGAAATAATAATAATAATAATAATAATAATAATAATAATAATAATAATAATAATAATAATAATAATAAGAAGAAGAAGAAGAAGAAGAAGAAGAAGAAGAAGAAGAAGAAGAAGAAGAAGAAGAAGAAGAAGAAGAAGAAGAAGAAGAAGAAGAAGAAGAAGAAGAAGAAGAAGAAGAAGAAGAAGAAGAAGAAGAAGAAGAAGAAGAAGAAGAAGAAGAAGTTGGAAGGGACCTTGGAGGTCATCTAGTCCAATCCCCTGCTCAGGCAGGAAACCCTGTACCATTTCAGACCAACGGCTGTCCAGTCTCTTCTTAAAAACTTCCAGCATTGGAGCATTCACCACTTCTGGAGGCAGGTTGTTCCGCTGGTTAATTGTTCTCACTGTCAGGAAGTTTCTCCTTAGTTCTAGGTTGCTTCTCTCCTTGACGAGTTTCCATCCGTTCGCCAAACATTTTGCAGTAAATGTTTAAGAAGAAAACAATCCTCACCAGGATGCAAGAACAGGTTGGACAACCGTTTGTCTGAGTTGGTATAAGTTCCCTTGCTTGACCAGGGGGTTGGACTAGAAGACCTCTAAGGTCCCTTCCAACTCAGTTATACTGTTACTGTTCAACACGGACATCTGAAATCAGTGACTTCAGAGACACGTGGTTGGGATTTAGCTTCTAAACGGCCAATTTAGTAAAGTGACTTTTTTTCCCCCTGTTGCTGGTTAGCTGCAGTTGCAGGATTCAATTTCCACATTAGCTGTGGGTGTTTTTTTTTTAAAAAAAATAACCCTTTTGAATTGCTATTTTAAATGTGTATTTTTGGAACATTCTTCTTACAATGAACACGCTTCTCTATTTAATCTACTCTAATATGCCTCCTTTTAATTTAATTACATTTATTCAATTTATAGAACTACCTAATGGAAATTACTTAAGTTGTTAAAAAAAACAACAGGGTATTATTCCATTTCTAGAGGTCTCCAAACTAAGGAAAATGACCTTCTGTTATGCATATTAGCCTGGGAGATACAGGCTGGGTCAGTTCATGTCAGAATTGGCAAACAACCTAGTTGAGATAATTTTCTAGTTCAGTCTTGAGAATGGAAGAACATCTGGGCAACTAAGTTCTTCTACGAATGCAGGATCCAATCTGGCTCGGTCACCGGGACCAGAGGTTTAGTCTTCCAAGCTTTTGTACTCGTGGTGGAGAACGTCCCTCTAGCAGAGTGTGTGATTTGTGTGTAGTATCACACACAGAACAGCCCAAGGCACATACACTGGCCCTGATGACCAACCCAGATTGGATCCTAAAAAGGTAAAGGTAAAGGTTCCCCCGCACACGCGTGCTAGTCGTTTCCGACTCTAGGGGCCGGTGCTCATCTCCGTTTCAAAGCCGAAGAGCCGGCGCTTGTCCAAGGACGTCTCCGTGGTCATGTGGCCGGCATGACTAGACGCCAAAGGCGCACAGAACGCTGTTACCTTCCCACCGCTGTGGTCCCTATTTTTCTACTTGCATTTTTATGTGCTTTCGAACTGCTAGGTTGGCAGAAGCTGGGACGAGTAACAGGCGCTCACTCTGCTACGCGGCACTCGGGATTCGACCTGCCAAACTGCCGACCTTCTGATCGACAAGCTCAGCGTCCTAACCCACTGAGCCACCGCGTCCCATGACTAGACAAAGTCAGAGTAGAACAAAGAGTCCCACATATTACATATGGATACCTTGGAGGGAAAGTGGAATCAGGCTACCCACTTAAAATGTTTAAACCCTTAAGCAGAAACCCTAACTGCTTTATATAGTGTTTCTAAACCTCAACAAGAGTTTCCTGGCTGTGGAATTCTGGGAGTTGAAGCCCACACATCTTAAAGAGATGGGAAAAATACTGGCTTTATATAACCTTGTCGGGTCTCAGGCAAATATATATATCTCAGAAGGGTATGGCTGACTGATGAGAACAAATAAGTTTGAAATGATCATATCGGTCTCCCATTATTCTTTGTTAGTAAGCCAAAAAAATTTACACAAATATGAGCTGCCACTGCTGTGGCTACTGCCTGTAGATGGCCTTGGGCTAGGCTGAAACAGGAAATAAGATTTGTCTCGTGTCTGGGACCAAGCAAGTGCATTCTAAATACTTAACAAACATTTAACATATATATACAAACAGCCACTACCACACACTTCTCCCAGAAGAACGAAGATGAAGCCACCAGCCTGAGGATGACGGATGAGATTTCGTCGAAATGTTGCTCTTATACCTTCAATTCTACGTGGGGAAAAACCCGAATGACCAAAGATCTACATACAAACACCCACGAAAACCTCAGAAAACATATATATGAATCATATATATGATTCTCCAACAAGATCTCTGACAAAACAAATTGTGACTGTCCTAGAAATTCAGATACACTATAATTCGAACCTATTACCCAGCTGATAAAAGACACCAAGAATATCTAGTAGGAGAGATATCGGAATTGAAACATTATGCGTGCACAAATTAAGAGGAAAGTTAACAAATAAAAAGAGGGGGGGGGAGGATAAATCAGAAATAGAAAAAGGTAAAAAAAAATTCTACTGCCACTGATGTATCCTGCTGGATTTTACCTGAAGTATTTGGGTAACTGGCAAAGACGGCGAGTAAAACTTGCGGCAGCAATTGTACGTAATTGTTCATGGAAGTTTTAGGCAGCGGCAGGTGTACACAATTAACATTCTATTTAAAAAAAATCCTTGAACTTCAAGTAAGCTATCAGCCTTGCGTAGTGTGAATGAAAGGTTTTAATTGATAGCTGCAGCCAAGCTAGGTTAACTGCTTTAATAACGCTCTGCCTCTCCAGAGAATGCTAACTCAATTTCATCAATATCAAGAGCCTAGCCAGAAAAAAAAAGAAGTTTTAAAGTTGAAAGGAGTTGTTGAAGAGAAAGAAGTGAGCTTCTAAATCAGAAAACATCTGCTGGGGATAGTCCAAGGTTTGGTTTTTTTAACAATAAAAATAAAAAAATAATAACAAACGTGGCATTCTGCTCCTCGACCATTGTGTAGTGAGATAAGTGGAATTTGGAAATCTACCTCAGTTATGGAAAGAAAAGCATTTTTTCAGCAATAAAGCATCTCTCAGCATACAGGAAGGAAGGAAGGAAGGAAGGAAGGAAGGAAGGAAGGAAGGAAGGAAGGGAGGGAGGGAGGGAGGGAGGGAGGGAGGGAGGGAGGGAGAGAAGAGGGAAGGAAGGAAGGAAGGAAGGAAGGAAGGGAGGGAGGGAGGGAGGGAGGGAGGGAAGAGGGAAGGAAGGAAGGAAGGAAGGGAGGAAGGGAGGGAGGGAGGGAGGGAGGGAGAGAAGAGGGAAGGAAGGAAGGAAGGGAGGGAGGGAGGGAGGGAGGGAGGGAGGGAGAGAAGAGGGAAGGAAGGAAGGAAGGGAGGGAGGGAGGGAGGGAGGGAGGGAGAGAAGAGGGAAGGAAGGAAGGAAGGGAGGGAGGGAGGGAGGGAGGGAGGGAGGGAGAGAAGAGGGAAGGAAGGGAGGGAGGGAGGGAGGGAGGGAGGGAGGGAGAGAAGAGGGAAGGAAGGGAGGGAGGGAGGGAGGGAGGGAGAGAAGAGGGAAGGAAGGAAGGGAGGGAGGGAGGGAGGGAGGGAGGGAGAGAAGAGGGAAGGAAGGAAGGGAGGGAGGGAGGGAGGGAGGGAGAGAAGAGGGAAGGAAGGAAGGGAGGGAGGGAGGGAGGGAGGGAGAGAAGAGGGAAGGAAGGGAGGGAGGGATGGAGGGAGGGAGATGGGGAAGGAGAGGAAGGAGATGTGTAGGAGAAGGAGTGGCAGAACCTGGGCGTGGTCAAAAGAGGGATCAGCCTAGAATCCCTACATAATCAGAAGTGAAAGTTAGAGCTAATTAACTAATCAGTTTAATTGGACTTCACATTAAGACCTGGTCTTTCACACCCAACACCATCACTCCCATAAGTAGCATATTCTCACTCCCCCTCCCATAGTCCAGGGGGCCTCAAAAATGCCCCCCACACACCAAGAGAAGTTGAAGAGAGTGTCAGCTCTCCAGGATTAATTTGCCAATGCCCTAGTCTCTTTTTTTTGGGGGGGGGGAAAGAGAGACCTTTGAACCAATGCCATACCAATTTCGGTACCAGATGGTTCTTGTTGGGTTTTTCTTTCACAGATATTCTCTTGGGAGTCCGAAAACCGAACCTGAATTCTTTGGCATGGTCTCCATCGAGATGAGCCCTCTTGAGAAGAATAATAATATGTTAAGAATAGTATGGTAAGAATTTACAGTTGGAGGGAAGTGCGCCACCTCTGAAGGAGAGGCAGGCCACCGGTGTTAGCACGATGTACCCCCAAATTAGCCTAAGCATCCAGAGTTTGGTTAGAATTCGCAAAATGCTGATTCTCACAATTGATTCTGTAGTGTTTCTCGGCGGAATAGAGGTCGCGAACAAGGTTGTCCCTTTCTTATCTTTCCTGTATTTATAGGCTGTCAAGGTATCGCTTTTTTCAATCTGTAATTAGGAGAGCCCAAGTGCAGCATAGAACATCTTGGATTCATCCAGCCAAAGACATCAAATTGAGAAAGCTTTTGATCTACTGCGAGAACGTGGATTGGAACCGGGGTGGTGGTGGGGGGGGGATGTCGAGGTTTCTGCTGAATCACTTGACATGGAACCACTCAGCCTTGAAAAGATGAGGAACTGGCAAAAAAGGTGGGCTTTGTTGGCAAAATAGGACCCGCCAATTTAATAATCATAATAAGTTGGAAGGGACCTTGGAGGTCATCTAGTCCAACCCCCTGCTCAGGCAGGAAACCCTATACCATTTCAGGCAAATGGCAGTCCAGTCTCTTCTTAAAAACTTCCAGTGTTGGAGCATTCACCGCTTCTGGAGGCAAGGAGTTCCACTGGTTAATTGTTCTCACTGTCAGGAAGTTTCTCCTTAGTTCTAGGTTGCTTCTCTCCTTGACTGGTTTCCATCTGTTGCTTCTTGTCCTGCCTTCGGGGGCTTTGGAGAATAGCACCTGAAAGCCGGACAAGAAGCAACACAGAACACGGAGAGAAGAATCCCACTTTCCATCAGACTTGGAGCTTGGAAGCTCCACTGTATCCTGATTCCACCTGTCCCAGTTTAGGAGGATGGCCACGTTTTCAGGGTTTGTGTTTCTGGGTTTGTATATTTTGGGGATGGGGGACAGTTTACTGAAACATGAAGACTGGAATATCAAGGAAGAAGAAATAAAAACCCAAGCTGGCTGATAGAACAACGGTCAAAGGTGAGAGGAAAGAACACAACCAGCTGCCTCTGTTACCAAGTCCAGGATGGGGCGATGGATTACTCTCTTGGCAAATATTCTTCACAAACTATTGATTTTCTTCTGGATTCTGTCAGGCTCGATTTATTAAATGAACTGGGAAAGACCCCATGAAAAATACCCAGTTTTCCTTTCCATGCTCCAAGAAGGGTTATTTTCATGTTAAAGGTAAAGGTTCCCCCGCACATGCGTGCTAGTCGTTTCCGACTCTAGGGGCCGGTGCTCATCTCCGTTTCAAAGCCGAAGAGCCGGCGCTTGTCCGAGGACATCTCCATGGTCATGTGGCTGGCATGACTAGACGCCAAAGGCGCACGGAACGCTGTTACCTTCCCACCATAGTGGTCCCTGTTTTTCTACTTGCATTTTTACGTGCTTTCGAACTGCTAGGTTGGCAAAAGCTGGGACGCGTAACAGGCGCTCGCTCTGCTATGCGGCACTCAGGATTTGACCCGCCAAATTGCCAATCTTATTCTGTTTTTAAGTGGGTTTTATTCTGCTGCTATCTTTCTTGGGTGTGTTCCAGGCTGAGAAAGATCTGCCCAACTTTGTAGATCACAACTACTACCAATATTGGGTTAGCTGTCCCAGGAAAGCTTCACCGGTCCAAGAGTCCAGAAATGGGGATTGCCTTGCTATATTTATAATCTGTATGGAATTTGAATCACGTGAGATTGGGTGGTGATTGGCTATTTCTTGGGAGGCGTCTGTTAACTAGTGGCTGGACATGGTTACTGTTCAGTACAGATCTTTGGAGCCCATAGAACATTCAAGAACGTTCAACTTGGACTATTGTTACTGCTCTGTTGTTGTTTTCCCCCTTTTAAAGGGGTAGCAATTTTTACCACATTTTTTTTCAAGGTTCCTACAATCAAAAAAATAGTAGGGGCAGAGAGGATCTGGAAAAGATCTCCTATCTGTAGTGTCCAGGAAGGAAGTCATGGAATTGCCAGGTTGTGATCTAAGCTGTGCCCCTTTTGTACCTATGTTGTGAATCCACACAAGTGGGAAACGGGGGGAGGGAAGGTTGTTTCACTTTGACAAAAGCCCACAGTTGGTCTCCAGGCACCATTCTAACTGGACCCACTCTAGACCATGCAGCAAGAGATCACTAATATCAATGGCAGTTCAATGGAAAGGATCTTTTGGAATATTTTTCAGTATTTGCTTTTTTGTGCTGTCGCAAAGCTACCACAATCAGGCTTGTAAACAGATAATCCATGGGTGCGATGCGCAGATAAAATTATCGGGAGATAAATGCATAAACATGGATTTAGAATTTGAAAACAGGTGTGATTGTTATTCATGTTTTTAGCAAAGGAAGATTGAATTAATCATCGTTGTCATGGCACAAAGACAAAAGCTGTCTACTTCTAACTGCATGTAACTTTGCGAGATAATGTGGTGGGGCCCCTACGTGACCTTCATGCCTTACTCATTAATTCGCTGTCCATGGCCACGCACAGGCTCCAAAGTTCTTCATTTCCTTCTTTATTTATATCCTGCCTTTATTACTTTTACAAATAATTCAAGATGGAGAACATATCCAACACAACTTCCTCCTTACATTTTCTCCACAACAACAACCCTAGGTGGGGGGGGCGGGGCGGAAGAGAGGCACTGCCCCAAAGTCACCCAGCCAGTTTTCATGCTGAAATCGGGGCTAGAACTCACCGTCTCCTGGTGATTGGCCCAAGGTCACGCAGCTGGTTTTCATGCCTAAGGCAAGACTAGAACTCACAGCCTCCTGGCAACTGGTCCAAAGTTGCCCAGCTAGATTTCATGTGAGGCAGAATCAGACATCACCCCAGCCATCCTTCATGGCTAAGACAGAACTAGAATTCATAGTCTCCTAGTGGATTGGCTCAAGTCACCCAGCTACCTTTCATGGCTAAGGCAGAACTAGAACTCACCGTTTCTTAATGATTGGCACAAAGTCACCCAGCTGGCTTTCATGCCTAAGGTGGAACTAGAACTCACCATCTCTGGCTTTCTAGCCTGGTACCTTAAATGCTAGACCAGGCTGGCTTTCCCAAAGTAATAATTTACCTAGTGTTATTCAACTTTTCAGCTTGCTAAACTAAATTCCAGACGGGAGCAATAGTCCAGGGACACACTGTTTTTAAGCACCCCTTCTCCAATAGCAACTTATCATATTCCAGATTTCATTTTAATACCCAAGTGCCCAGACCTTGGATGAACTTCCTTTTGTTGTGTTGTGAACCGGCAGTGACATTGTACATTATTGCCTCTCTGATATTAGTCATATTACGGCTTGCGAGTCGTAAGAGGAGAGAGATTTACGATAATGAAATTTGCCTTGATTGCCCTTAAAATGCTTTCAAGGTGCCCAACACAGCCATTGGTTCAAAAGGATGGGACTCTCTTCCAAGAGAGAAGACCATGGAGATCTTACAGAGCAGAAAAAGGAGATTAATATTGGAAAAGGTCCATATATAATAATGAAAGCTACTAATACTTGCTGGGGTCCAAAAGTCCAAAGGGCAGAAATGTAGCTTCATGATGTTGGCAGGAGAGAAATCAAAGTCAGGATTCTGAAGAGCTTATAAAAAAAAAAGGAAAAGAGAAAAGGGTTTGTTTTGTTTTGTTTTTAAAAAAAAAATTACACATATATATGTATATATATATATAATTTTTTTATTTTTTTATTTTAATCCCATTGGCGGCTTACAATTTAAGCACAAACCAATGTGCTTAGCAATAGCCTTCATTCTATGTATATGTCTGCTTATTAGGGCTTCCCCCCCCCCAAGCGGCATTATTACAAAGTCAGCTTAATTGCCCCCAACAATCTGGGTCCTCATTTTACCTACCTCGGAAGGATGGAAGGCTGAGTCAACCTTGAGCCTGGTGGGACTCGAACCTGCACTAATTGCAGGCAGCTGGTGTTACTTAAGGAGGCATTAGCCCACTGCTCCACCAAGGCTCTTTTTGCAGGTAGCTGGTGTTACTTAAGGAGGCATTAGCCCACTGCTCCACCAAGGCTCTTAATATATATACAGAGAAGATTACGGGGACTTGGTCCTGGCCAGTCAAAATCATTGGTTGATTACAGGGGACAGAATTGCCCTGTGTCAATCATTCAGATGTATTGTTCCACCTAGTGTCTGGAGGCTAAATCGTTATGTCAAATGGTTGAGGGAACTAGGTATGTCTAGTGTCTATTGAAAAGAAGGAATAGCGGGGACATGATAACCGTCTTCCAGTACTTGAGGGGCTGTCACAAAGAAGAGGGGATTGATTTATTCGCTTAGGGCACCACAGGGCAGGACAAGAAATAACAAGTGGAAGCCTGTCAAAGAGAGACCCAACATAGATATAAGAAGAAATTTTCTGACAGGGAGAGCAATTAATCAATGGAATAGCTTGCCTCCTGAAGTTGTGGGTGCTCTGTCACTGGAAGCTTTCAAAAATAGACTGGACCACCATTGGGCTGGGATGGTATGAGACTTCTGCCTTGAGCAGGGGGGGGGGGTGGACTAGAAGATCTCCAAGGTCCCTTACAGCCCTCTGATTCTATGTTCTATGTTTTAAGGCCTAGCTCTTACGGTGGTCTATCAACATAACAAAGATTTGATTTGATAGTATATTGACCCCGGAGCCCACTTTTTGCCCTCATGTTGGTACCTAAACTGTTTGCAGAACCACCAATAAAATCCATTCACTCTCTGGTTAATTTCTCAGCTACTCTTGAGAAGGACCAACCTTCTGGTGAAGACAGGCGTGGGAGAGGGAACAATCTGAGATCAAAAACCTCAGTTCTTTGACTCCCTTCAACGCAGCTCAACACATACTTGCGCTACCTTAGAATAGAATAGAATAGAATAGAATAGAATAGAATAGAATAGAATAGAATAGAATAGAATAGAATAGAATAGGATAGGATAGGATAGGATAGGATAGGATAGGATAGGATAGGATAGGATAGGATAGAATAGAATAGGATAGAAGTAGAGTGGAGTGGAGTGGAGTGGAGTGGAGTGGAGTGGAATGGAATGGAATGGAATGGAATGGAATGGAATAGAATAGAATAGAATAGAATAGAATAGAATAGAATAGAATAGAATAGAATAGAATAGAATAGAATAGAATAGAATAGAATAGAATAGAATAGAATAGAATAGAAGTGGAGTGGAGTGGAGTGGAGTGGAGTGGAGTGGAGTGGAATGGAGTGGAATGGAATGGAATGGAATGGAATGGAATAGAATAGAATGGAATGGAATGGAATGGAATGGAATGGAATGGAATGGAATGGAATAGAATAGAATAGAATAATAGAATAGAATAGAATAGAATAGAATAGAATAGAATAGAATAGAATAGAATAGAATAGAATAGAATAGAATAGAATAGAATAGAATAGAATAGAATAGAATAGAATAGAATAGAATAGAGCTGGAAGGGATCTTGGAGGTCTTCTAGTCCAGCCCTCTGCTCAAGCAGGAGAACCTATACTGTCTCAGACAGGTGAATGTCCAGTCTCTTCTTAAAAATCTCCATTGATGGACCGCCCACGATTTCTGGGGATAAGCTGTTCCACTGGTTGATTGTCAACTTCCGCTCAAATTCTTGGTGCCCAGTTCAACCTGAATGGAAATAGCCCCTCAGTTTTCTTTAACCAGGTTTATTTCAAGGGGAGGGGGTTTACAGAACTCGGAGCATACGGACTCCTTTGCTTTAACAACTCAACTTGTTATGCCGTCTGGTGACCCCCAGGGGGAGGGCGTTCTCTGTGGGTGCGCCTGACCTGTGGAACCGTTTACCGGTTGAGCTCCGGATGGCTCCCGACCTTCGCTCCTTCCGACGCGACCTAAAAACCTATTTGTTTGAACAAGCCGGCCTGGTCTGATGGGTTTTGTTTTAATTATTGTTTTAATGTAATTTATTTTCTGCATTTGGGCACCAGGGTTTAATTTGTTTTTAATTTCGGTATTTTGGTATTTATGTCCCTGTTCACCGCCCTGAGTCCTTCAGGAGAAGGGCGGTATACACATCAAATCAAATAAATAAAATAAATAAATAAACTTATCTCTCGGTTTGTTAGGTTGGAGATTTTTTTTAAAAATCCCAGTCTTTTTCCTTCTAGATTGAAGCAGTGTGCCGGCTTCTGTCTTCCTAGATCATTGAGGAATCTGCAGATAGTAGGATTTTTTTTTTTTAAGAAACAAAATTAACCTCCGGATTTTTACCAGGCTGTAAACAGATTGCCAGTCAGTCCCAGAGAAATTGGAAGAGCTTCTGAGAAGCGGCAGACGTTGGGCCACTGCTCATTAGAAGCAAAAGAGTCGAACCGTCGGGGTGACTTGACAGATCTCGTGGTCTCTCTAGCAAAATGTATAACGTTATACCAAATCCTGGCACGGACCCTGTTCTTCCCTTATCCAACCTGTGTGAAAATTGCACAACTACAAGTTCAACTGCATTTGCTCAGCAGATCTACCCTGTCAAAATATTGAGAAGCGCTGGCTGATTTCTTCCTGCTCAAAACTAACAACGACGCGTTTCCAATTTCCTGGAGAAGACACATTGTTCTGTTGTCACCAGCTTAAAATGTAACACCCAATTATTATCAAGCCATGCTGATATTTCTCTTCGGCTACAGCATAAAATCCCAGTGGCGCTCGGATGCCACACAGCTAATTTAGGTCAAGCCAGCATGCTCCAGTTTTTTTTTTCTTTCCCTTTTTTTCTTTTTTTTCAGCCCTGCCACTGTGCTTCTTCCTTCCTAATGCTCTCCTCGGTTAATAATAATAATAATAATAATAATAATAATAATAATAATAATAATAATAATAATAATAAGAAGAAGAAGAAGAAGAAGAAGAAGAAGAAGAAGAAGAAGAAGAAGAAGAAGAAGAAGAAGAAGAAGAAGAAGAAGAAGAAGAAGAAGAAGAAGAAGTAGTAGTAGTAGTTGGAAGGGACCTTGGAGGTCATCTAGTCCAACCCCCTGCTCAGGCAGGAAACCCTATACCATTTCAGGCAAATGTCCAATCTCTTCTTAAAAACCTCCAGTGTTGGAGCATTCACCACTTCTGGAGGCAGGTTGTTCCACTGGTTAATTGTTCTCACTGTCAGGAAATTTCTCCTTAATTTCAGGTTGCTTCTCTCCTTGGTTAGTTTCCGTCCGTTGCTTCTTGTCCTGCCTTCAGGGGCTTTGGAGAATAGCTTGACTCCCTCTTCTTTGGGGCAGCCCCTGAGATATTGGAGCACTGCTATCATGTCCCCTCTCGTCCTTCTCTTCATTAGACTACACATCCCCAATTCCAGCAACCGTTCCCTATATGTTTTAGCCTCCAGTCCCCCAATTATCTTTGTTGCTCTTCTCTGTACCCTTTCTAGAGTCTCGACATCTTTTTTACATCATGGTGACCAAAACTGGACGCAGTATTCCAGGTGTGGCCTTACCAAGGCCTTGTAAAGTGGTATTAGTACTTCATGTGATCTTGATTCTATCCCTCTGTTAATGCAGCCTAGCACTGTGTTGGCATTTTTGGCAGCTGCAGCACACGGCTGGTTCCCATTGAAGTGATTGCCAGCTGCAACTTTTTCCTAAACGTTTGTTTTATAGCCACACACGATGTGTTGACACTTCATCTGGATTCCCGGGAAACAGCATGCTCCAGAGCAGACATCAAATCTTTTAGAAACACAGAGTCAATTATGCAGATTCCTCCTTCGCTCTCAGGGGTTTCGGAATGAAAAAGCAATCGGAGATGCATCCCATCATCTGCATCCCATCATCAACAAAGAGTGGGATTTCCATTGCTAATGCACCCTGTTAAAAGTTGTTTGCGTTGACAGAAAGAGGAAAGTTTGCATGGTGTGTTTGGGCAGAGGAAATTAGAATGGTCCTGCACTGTTCAGAAATTGACACAGCCTGTCAGCAATTTTAATTTGATTTCATATTGCTTTGAGGCTTCCAAAGAAAACATAGGAGGGATGTTTGCAGACTTGCAAGGTTTTGTTACAGTAACTTTTGCAATAAAAGCAGTTTTAGTCCTCGTGGCTGTTGCTTAGTCTACCTGGAAGAGCTGATTGTGAACAGTTGTAGCTTGTCCTAGCCTATCTCCAGTCCCAAATGGATCCAAAAGTTCAATTAGGGTATCCAGACCCTTTTGCCATTTTGGGGGGCATCATTCTGCATCCAGTTTTGGTCACTAGAAATATAAAATAGATGTTGAGACTCTCAAATTATCAAATTCAATTAGATCTGTTTTACAGTGACAGAAATCTGAACAGATGGCTAGTTCATTTTCTTCCAAAGAAGAATCCTAAAGGTCTTAATGCTTTCCAGTTGTGTATACTACAATTGTTTGACTGCTATGTATTCTGACTTTTTCTTCTTCTTCTTTTTTCTTCTCTTGGCTTTTTATAGCTTCCCCCATGAGAACCAATCAATGTTGTTTTTTCTCCCCATCCAGCCTCTACATTTAGAAAGTTTTAAGTTAGCTCCTGAAAAGTTACAAACTGCCACCAACATCTCACCTCAAAAATTCAGCAGACAGAAATAGACGCTTGCAGGCATCTCACTACCAACTCTATAAATAAGGTATGGATCAAAATGGGAGATGGAACCATTAAACTATGGGTGAACCTTTTGTTGTCCCTGAGGACAAAGCAAATTCAACCTTACACGCTAATTTGGGAAACGTGTACTTTTGGAATATTTCTGAATTTTAAAAAAAGAAAGAAACCAAATTGCTGTTTCCTAAATTAAGAACTCCTGAGATATCCATGAATAACCAAGAAAATGAACACAAGGATCATTGGAGTTCTCTCTTGAGGCACAAATGACCGGGCTCAAATTATCATGACGCAATGATCCAGATCCTCTGAGAAGTTGATAATGAGAGAAGTGGAAAGAAATAGAGGAAGAGGATAGTGGGTGGACCTTTTACATCAGTAATGGATGTATTATGGGAAGACCTGAAAGACAAGATTGGAGACAGTTCCTTCTAGGGGGAAAAAATGTAGTCTCTAAGAGTCAACACTAACTTGACACATAATCAATCAATCAGTCCAAATCTCGTGTCCTCCTTGTAGATCATCAATGTCATCTAGAGCCTGTGTCAACATTCACATATGTTCCTGGTGCTCTAGGGAGCTTCCACAAGGGCTGTTACACAGAATAGGGCATCAACCTATTCTCCAAAGCACCTGAGGCCAGAACAAGGTGGAAATTTATCAAGGAGAGATTCAACCTAGAACTAGGAAGACATTTCCTGACAGGGAGAACAGATCATCAATAGAACAGCTTGCCTCCGGAAGCTGTGGGTGCTCTTTCACTGGAGCTTTTTAAGAAGAGATTGAACAGCCAATTGTCTGACGTGGTGTAGGGTCACTATTGTGTAGTGGGTTCTCAGACAACAGACAAAGGATGGCAGCTCTTTATTGGTGGTGGTACCGAAGTGAACAAAAGGGGTTCCCTGTACCCCTTATATACCTGGCCAGGTGCACTGGCAGCCAATCCCTTATTTGGGTTTTCCCGCTGAGCGCTCACCAGCCAATCCTGTTACAGCACAGCGCCACCTGATGGTCACAATGAACTGCTGCTTGTATTTTTAGTATCCCCATACATAACAGTCACATGCTTGAGTAGCCAATTGGACTAGAAGACCTCCAAGGTCCCTTTCAACCCTATTATTCTATGTTCTATACTCAAGAACCTAGATTGACTATACAATTCACAAACCATCCTTGTTAACCAAGATTTGAGGAGGTAGCCAATAGCCCTTTCCTGTGGGCATTTCCTTGGCCTTTTTTGTTTGTTTGTAGGAGAACTGCTTTCTCCCCAACTTTCACTATCTGGAAACTCAGGAAAGAGGTTGAAAAAGGAGTCACGCAAAAGGAAGCCATGATCCAATCATGATTCCAAGATCCCAGCGCGGGACATGAAACATGCCCTTCTCATTCCGTCTCAGTACTTAGGAAGGGATAGACTCCTGTCTTAAAGACAAGAATCCTGAGCAGATTTCCAGACTAGGAAAGAAGAAATGAAAGGAGAGAGGGAGAGAGGAAGTTCTGAAGCCCAGATGCTAATTATCTCATTTTTATTAAAACAAATAAAATAATTAGTCTACCACTGAACCAAAATTCAAACATCTTAGCATCTGTCTACTTTGGTAGGTTTTAGTCATTCCGCAGTCATTTGCTTAACAGTCTTCGTAGCATGGCAAATTATGCTGTGTCTTTGAGACCTTTTCTAATAGTTTCTCATTTGTTTAAAATGTTTTAATTGGTTTTGATTGTCTTTTCAGAATTGCCCCCAGCTCTGGTCACTGACCACAGTAAAGATTTGATTAGTTAAGACATTAGGATTTTATACACTTAGGGGAAAACAAAAGACTCCAAAAAATCAAACACAGAGAGAGAGAGAGAGAGACACACACAATCGTTTTAAGGGTTCATTTATCGTGCTGGTGTTGATTTTCATAAAATTAGTTCAGTCCTAAAATGTTTCTTCCCCTTTTTTCTTCTTTGTCTAGTTTAATGAAGAGAAGGACTAGGGGAGACGTGACAGCAGTGTTCCAATATCTCAGGGGTTGCCCCAGAGAAGAGGGAGTCAAGCTATTCTCCAAAGCGCTTGAAGGCAGGACAAGAAGCAACGGATGGAAACTAATCAAGGAGAGAAGCAACCTAGAACTAAGGAAAAATTTCCTGGCAGTGGGGATAATTAATCAGTGGAACAGCTTGCCTCCAGAAGCTGTGGGTGCTCCATCACCGGAGGCTTTCAAGAAGAGACCGGGCACCCATTTGGGTTTCCTGATTTGAGCAGGGGATTGGACTAGAAGACCTCCAAGGTCCCCTCCACCTCTGTCATTCTTCAAAATCCCCAAAGCACATCAAAGATACCAAGGAGATAAAGCTGATTAGTTCTGCCTTGACAGCATCTTGGTAAGTCTCCAATATTATCGTTGCTAGGAGCCAGAAGCAACATCCTTCTTTTCCCCCAGAATTAGGCCAATCTAATAGACTTTAAACCCCCAATGCAACACAATCTCCCTTTCCTCTTGGCTATTTTGCTTACGTGGGCATGTACGCACACAAGCACAAAGTCACATACATTGTATGCTGGAGGCCTTGATGTCCGAGCTTCAGAGACTCCAAGTTCTTAATCGTCCTTCCTGAATTGCTGGTGTTTTGTTTTGTTTTGTTGTTTTTTTTAAAAAAAAACCTTCCAGGAAAAACATTCTGGCTATGACTAGCCTAGACAGAAAGAAAACATGCCAGGAGCATTTTAGCTGCTCAAGGAAAGAAGAATGGTGCTTTTCTTCTCTAGTAAACAATGAATCCATAATGTGAGTCATTTCTCCACCCGGGTGGAAAGCTGCTGATTTTGCAAGCCTTCTGGATGGTGTGTGGTTTTACTTTATTTTTTTATTTATTTTTTATTTTAAGTAAGTAAGTAAGTAAGTAAGTAAGTCAGTGGGAGGGAGGGAGGGAGGGAGGGAGAGAGGGAGGGAGGGAGGGAGGGAGGAAGGAAGGAAGGAAGGAAGGAAGGAAGGAAGGAAGGAAGGAAGGAAGGAAGGAAGGAAGGAAGGAAGGAAGAAAGAAGGGAAGGGATGTAGGGGAGGGGGAAGGAAGGAAGGAAGGAAGGAAGGAAGGAAGGAAGGAAGGAAGGAAGGAAGGAAGGAAGGAAGGATGAAGGGAAGTGATGGAGGGGAGGGGGAAGGAAAGAAGGGGGAAGGAAGGAAGGAAGGAAGGAAGGAAGGAAGGAAGGAAGGAAGGAAGGAAGGAAGGATGAAGGGAAGTGATGGAGGGGAGGGGGAAGGAAAGAAGGGGGAAGGAAGGAAGGAAGGAAGGAAGGAAGGAAGGAAGGGAAGGAAGGAAGGAAGGAAGGATGAAGGGAAGGGATGGAGGGGAGGGGGAAGGAAAGAAGGGGGAAGGAAGGAAGGAAGGAAGGAAGGAAGGAAGGAAGGAAGGAAGGAAGGAAGGAAGGAAGGAAGGAAGGATGAAGGGAAGGGATGGAGGGGAGGGGAGGGGGAAGGAAGGAAGGGGGAAGGAAGGAAGGAAGATTTCTTCAAGGTAGCCTGAATGCAGCCTAAAGATTTTTTAGGAGTTTCCAAAACTAAACCCTTTATCCTCTTATATCAAATCAGAAAAAGAACAGATCTATTAAGTGGCATTTTAGTAAATGCCATCTAATAGATTACTATACTGGCATTTCAAACGGAAGTACAGCATTCTCAAGGCCATTGCATTCTGCCCAACAGTTCTAAGGGCTCTTGACAGTTCCTCCCAAGTTACTCACCGAGTTGTAGCTTTCAGTGTTACAGAAAAGGTTATTTTATCATCTCTCTCTCTCTCTCTCTCTCTCTCTCTCTCTCTCTCTCTCTCTCTCTCTCTCTCTCTCTCTCTCTCTCTCTCTCTCTCTCTCTTTACTTTCATTAGGAGGCCATTTGCTGGAATTAATTAAGGTAAAATGTTAATTAATTCCACGTCAGTTTTGCATAAGCCTAATTTAGCTCCAAGAATCAGAGAACTGAAAGAGTCCTGGAGGCCGTCAAAATCCCAATCTCTACTCAACGCAGGAAACCAAGTTGAGTTATCTCAAACAGAGGGCTGACCTGGCTTGGCTCAAAGCTACCTAGCAAAAGAGACCCCCACCATCTGCTTCGTTCATGGGGTCCCATTCCCCCAACTCCTCAGACTCAACATCAGTTTCCATTCATGCTCAGTGAGAACCTTCGCTTGCTCGAACGGAGAAGCAACAAAACTGCAAGGGGAACGGGTTTTCTCACTTTCATCAGAAAGTCCTAGCAGATAACTTCCAAAAATCATAAAGGAAAGCAAGTCATAGAATCTGGAAGAATCAGAATCAAAATAATAGAGCTGGAAGGGACCTTGGAGGTCATCTAGTCCTCCTTATTTCCAGATTGGATCTTCTTCTGATGAGCTTCCACCCCCTGCTTCTTGTCCTGCCCTCAAGTGCTATGGAGAATAGAATAGAATAGAATAGAATAGAATAGAATAGAATAGAATAGAATAGAATAGAATAGAATAGAATAGAATAGAATAGAATAGAATAGAATAGAATAGAATAGAATAGAATAGAATAATAAGATAGGATAGGATGGGATACAGAATGAATGGAATGGAATGGAATGGAATGGAATGGAAGGGAAGGGAAGGGAAGAGAAGAGAAGAGAAGAGAAGAGAAGAGAAGAGAAGAGAAGAGAAGAGAAGAGAAGAGAAGAGAAGAGAAGAGAAGAGAAGAGAAGAGAAGAGAAGAGAAGAGAAGAGAAGCTGGAAGGGACCTTGGAGGTCTTCTAGTCCATCCCCCTGCTCAAACAGGAGGACCTACAGCATTAAATCTCAGACAAGTGATTGTCTAGTCTCTTCTTAAAAAAAATCTCCAGTGATGGAGCACCCATGATTTCTGGAGGCAAGCTGTTCCACTGGTTGATTGTCCTCATTGTCAGGAAGTTTCTCCTTAATTCCAGGTTGCTTCTCTCTTTGGTCAGTTTCCAACCGTTGTTTCTTGTCCTTCCCTCTGGTGCTTTGGTGAACAACCCGGCCCCCTCTGCCTTGTGGCATCCCTTCCAATACTGGAAGAATGCTATCAGGTGTCTCCTAAGCCTTCTTTCATTAGGCTGGACATACTTAATTCCCTTAGCTGTTCATGATACGATTCAGCTACAGACCCGTTATCAACTAGATTGTTCTTCTCTGCATTCTTTCTAGAGCCTCAGCATCAAGTCAAAGTGACACATCTTTTTTTTAAAAAAAAAGGTTTCTGTGGGGGGGAGGAGGATACCACATGGCTTCTAGTCATTCCTATGTTCAGTGCTTGCCTCCCACTGCCGCACAATAACATACAACTTACCTGCCTCTATTGCTTTTCACACGATTATTACGTCTCGCTTGTAAGAAGCCGGCGGCCAAGTATCACTTCTAAATAAATTTCTAATAAAAGCCGGCTGATTTTGCTCCTCCTCCCAGTCCACAATCCATCATTCCGACAAACACTGGAAAAACATCCTTTATATTGTGGTTATTAGAACCGGGGAGTTATTCTAATTAGTTGTGGGTGGGTGTGTATTTACGAGCACCAAGGAAGAACTCATGGCGAGAAGTTATTTCTGCTCTTCCATCAGAACTCTTGCAAACCCGGAGCAGTTATCTTTTAATAAGCAGAACTGACATTCAGGAACATAAAAAAACCGCCGTCTCCGTCTTTTCCCACGGAGGGCTGTTGAGCTGTTTTCTCTCCCCTCTAAAATTTACGGTTGTATTACTGACTTAATTGTCTTTTCAGGGTGTACTCAATTACAAAATTAGAATCCTTATCTCCTTGAAGCAGCCATCTCCTCAGCAGGACCCCATAAAAGGGGAAAGCCAGCTCTAAAGAATATTGCTCAACCTTCTTTCTTTCCTCTTTTTTAGAATAGTTGCATTCACAAGCCAGACAGGAAGAAAGACAACTCCACAAACTGGGATAGAAAGAAGTGATTAAGCTGTCCATGTTTTTTTTTTCACCGCACCCACCCAAAAAATAAATGAGTTGCCCTCAGTTTGACTACAACAGGGCAATGTAATGGGATGGAGACGGTTCAGCTATGCCCCATGCCCTGTAGGGCTTTATAGCCCACAACCAACATCTTGAATTGGACCCAGAAACCATGGACTTCTGGACCGCTCATGACTTGCTTTTCAAATCAGCTTAAAGGAATCCAGTAATATAATTTGAGGGTGAATGAAAAAGCCAAGTCGAACTATGTTTGCTCTTCATCACCCAAGACTTCCACAGTATGTATCTCTAAGCTATATTTGCAGTCGAACTTCAACCATGGAGGAGTGTTCTCCATCCCAGCTGAAGGTGAACTTAAGCAGGTATTGAATGGGTCAAGTTCTACCTAGCTGGACAAGACAGAGGAAGATGTACAGTATTTCAGGAAAGTATCTCTGGTGCTAGTCTAGAATCGCCAGGTAAATTGGAACTAGGGGAGGATTTCCTAGTCTCATTTACAGTGGCTTCTTGGGAGGTTCTGACATGCTTTTCCTCATGCGTCTTGACGACTTTAATAATAATAATAATAATAATAATAATAATAATAATAATAATAATAATAATAATAATAATAAGAAGAAGAAGAAGAAGAAGAAGGAGAAGGAGAAGGAGAAGGAGAAGAAGAAGAAGAAGAAGAAGAAGAAGAAGAAGAAGAAGAAGAAGAAGAAGAAGAAGAAGAAGAAGAAGAAGAAGAAGAAGAAGAAGAAGAAGAAGAAGAAGAAGAAGTTGGAAGGGACCTTGGAGGTCATCTAGTCCAACCCCCTGCTCAGGCAGGAAACCCTATACCATTTCAGGCAAATGGCTGGCCAGTCTCTTCTTGAAAACTTCCAGTGTTGGAGCATTCACAGCTTCTGGAGGCAGGTTGTTCCACTGGTTAATTGTTCTAACTGTCAGGAAGTTTCTCCTTAGTTCCAGGTTGCTTCTCTCCTTGACTAGTTTCCATCCGTTGCTTCTTGTCCTGCCTTCGGGTGCTTTGGAGAATAGCTTGACTCCCTCTTCTTTAGGGCAGCCCCTGAGATATTGGAGCACTGCTATCATGTCCCCCCTCATCCTTCTCTTCATTAAACTACACATCCCCAATTCCAGCAACCTTTCCTTATATGTTTTAGCCTCCAGTCCCCCAATCATCTTTGTTGCTCTTCTCTGTACCCTTTCTAGAGTCTCAACATCTTTTTTACATCGTGGTGACCAAAACTGGACGCAGTATTCTGAGTGTGGCCTTACCAAAGCATTGTAAAGTGTATTTCTGAGAAAAAGGACCGGTAGACTCACCTTGATTGGTTAGGTCTACTCTTCCTTCCAACTTTTTTTTCCCAATCCCTTCTTCCATCTTGCACCTTGTCAGCCATTTGAGGTCACCTGTTCACTTTACCTCAGGATGGGCTTAGTTCTGTGGAGAAGCCGCCATTTTGTTTCTTTAGAGAAGCATCTCCGAAGGTCAATTGTGCCCTCATCTCATTCCTGAAAAAGGACAGGAATTAAGTCTGGGAGGCCTGCTTCCCAGATCTCTTGTTCCCCATCCTCACCCTCCCCGTTCTCCAACCAATTTCCCGAGCCCAGTTTAGCTCCAGATCCACGGCGGGTGAGCCAACCTGCTCCGAAACTGTGTTGAGGTTGGTCGGAATCCAACTTAGCCTTCATTCGAATGCGGCAAAAGCTGGCATCGTGCACATTCCAGAGGTAATCGACTGTGAAAAGGGGAAATTAAATATTAATGCCTACACCAACGACACACCTCATTCATTTCCGACAGCCTTATTTGAGGGCCCCCCCCCGCTTGCTCGTCCCCTCCCCTTTCCTCTCCTCGACCTCAATCCTCATCTTCTGCTATTTGCATTCTCTCCTCAGATAAGATTTGCTATCCCTGTTCCAAAATATGATTATAATAGACTCGTAGTTTCGTTACTCGGGGTGGGGGGTGGGGAAGGAGAGGGGAAGAGAGGGCGCCGTGCTGTTTATTTATTTATTTCTGCTCTCCTCCTGCACTCATTTCAATTTTTAGTAGCATGCACACACGCAAAGTGCCTCCATGCGCAACCATGAATTAACAGGCAAACGCCACGGAGCCCCGAAAGGCTAAATGCTTTTGCAAGTTAATTCAGGAAAAATCTCTTGGCTTCTTCATGCATTCTGGCCTGCTCCTGTCTTACGAGGCGAAGTAAAACAAACTCAGTAAACAAGAAATGGTTATGCCTCTTTATTTGCTGATTAACTACAGCCCCATCGCCCGCTTCCATTTTTAGCAGCTTGGCATGAATAAGACACCCTGATTAATTTTTAAAACCACCGCCCTCAACACCTGTACATTATGTTCTAACCCACTGCAGACTCACCCTCACATTGGCTGCCTTGTACGATCTGTCAAAATAAGAAAGGCAGGATACAAATAGATAAATCATTTTTTAAATAAAATAAAATAAACACACTTGAGGATGTTTGAGTTATTTATTTATCTGGGGGGGGTGTTTATTTATTTGTATCCTGCCGTTATTATTTTACAAATAACTCATATCCAGCACACCTTCCTCCTCCTATTTTCCCCCACAACGACAACCCTGTGAGGTGGGTTGGGCTGAGAGAAAGTGATTGGTACAAAGTCAACCAGCTGGCTTTCATCTCTAAGGCAGGACTAGAACTCTCAGTCTCCTGGTGATTGGCCCAAAGTCACCCAGCTGGCCTTCATGCCTAAGGCGGGGCTAGAACTCACCGTCTCCTGGTGATTGGCCCAAAGTCACCCAGCTGGCCTTCATGCCTAAGGCGGGGCTAGAACTCACAGTCTCCTGGTGATTGGCCCAAAGTCACCCAGCTGGCCTTCATGCCTAAGGCAGGACTAGAACTCACAGTCTCCTGGTGATTGGCCCAAAGTCACCCAGCTGGCCTTCATGCCTAAGGCAGGACTAGAACTCACAGTCTCCTGTTGATTGGCCCAAAGTCACCCAATTGGCTTTCATGTCTAAGGAGAGACTAGAACTCTCAGTCTCCTGGCGATTGGCCCAAAGTTACCCAGTTGGCTTTCACGCCTAAGGTGGAACTAGAACTCACCGTCTCCTGGTCATTAGCCCAAAATCACCCAATTGGAGACTAGAAAGTCTCCTAGTGATTACCCAGCTGGCTTCCATGCCTAAGCTGGAACTAGAACTCACCGTCTCCTGGTGATTAGCCCAAAGTTACCCAGCCAGCTTTCATACCTAAGGCTGGACTAGAACTCACCGTCTCCTGGTGATTAGCCCAAAGACACCCAGCCGGCTTTCATGCCCAAGGCGGGACTTGAACTCACAATCTGCCACTTTCAAGCCTGGTGCTTTAACCACTAGGCCAAACCGTCTCTCTCTAGGAATTGCATCTCCTAACATAACGCGCAGACAGAGATTCAGTCACCCTCACCCAGTTCTGAACTTCCTCACTTGCCCCATTTCTCTAACTTTCCGGGAAAGTGAGAAACGGATTTCGACCAGCTCTGGGCTCTAACCCCTCCTAAGACGCCAGCCATAACTCGCTCGGGCTGTGCTATCATTCTTAATTAAATCGCAAGAGCTCTAATGGGAACAGGGAAGAAAGGGCAAGCAAAGTAGGCAGCCTTTCTTCTCCAAAACCAATAATGAGTCCTACTGCTAGCTTTTTGAAAAATTAATTGATGTTCTTGTGAACTGCCGTCACCTCCTTGAAGAAAGCCCACCTGTTGGCAAGGTAGAGTTGTTTGAAAATATAGATTCAATACCCATCATGATGGACAGACAAGCCCTCCTTGCCTTGACCATCCACCTAAAGTTTGTTTTTTATTATATTTTTTAAAGAGTGGGAGGGCAGCAGGAAAAGAAACATCTGCTGAAGGACTTAATTAGCTAAATCCTAAGGGGAAGAACAGCAAGGCAGGTCAACCAAGAAGAAATTCTTGCCGAGTTGCAAAAGCTCTGAATCACAGACAAAAATTACACAACTTTCGGAGTCTGCGCTTCGCCTAAGGAAAGAGCATTTCTACGAAAATAGCAACTATGTCAGGTTTTGCTGAGCAGCTTAACTTGGGCACCTCTAAGAACTCTCTCTCTTACACACACACATACACACACACACACAACACATGTGCAACCTGAATGATCAGCTGTCTGTACCCGAATGTCTATGTCTCCAGTGGCCAGCTGGACATCTTGAGAAAGTTATCTGGTATTATGAGAATGAAACAAGTATCTTGTCTTACAGCACTCCTCATCTGACATACTATGGGGATGCCACCTGGTCACCATAAGGAGGTTTCATTCTTGCTGTACCAAATGGCCAGCAATAGTCCTCCTAAAGTTCTTAAGTCCTCCAAAGTTCTTCAGTCCTCCAAAAGTTCTTAAGTCCTCCCAAAATTCTTCAGTCCTCCTAAAGTTCTTCAGTCTTCCTAAAGTTCTTCAGTCCTCCTAAAGTTCTTCGGATCTCCCAAAGTTCTTCAGTCCTCCTAAACTTCTCCTCCTAAAGTTCTTCAGGTCTCCTAAAATTCTTCAGTCTTCCTAAAGTTCATATCATCTCAATATTATACTAGGAGTCAAACCCTACTTATGTTGGCATATATGTCATCTTGACATATGCACCCCAGATGTCCCTGCATACTCCACCTGGTTACCAAGTGACAAAGCTCATTCTGGGGGGAAAAAAAAGTCCTGGTGGTGTCGATTCAGTTTGGTGGAAATCCATCCAAATGTGCTTCAGTTAGACCAGGTTCAAAGAGGTCGATTTCTCTGCAGATATGAACTCTGCTTTTTCTTCTGCAAAACTTCAACATGAAATTCTAAAGCCGTTAAGCCTTTCGCAGCATCTACCACCCCCTCCGTAACGTTGCTTCTCAAGTGAATTGATTGGCCCGTTCTGAAACGGACCATGTTCAACTTGAATTGCTTCTCCATCCAAGGCAGCTGAGAAAGAAATGTCAGTCAGGAATCTTTGGTTTGAATCAATACAGAGGTTAATGCCTTCCTAAGGGAATTGTGGCCATATTATCTGAAGCGTGAATGAATCTAAGCTCAGTCATGACTCTCCCACATTAGTTTCCTGGCTGTTTTTAATTAGAAGAATGAATTGAATAGTTAAAAGTAGCTACAGAGGGAGCACTTCAGGTGAAATTATGCAATATTTCAGTCCTAATCAAATACAGAACTGTTTGGATGAAGTGAGCTAAGCTTTTTCATTAAGTTCTCGCTCTCTTTCTTTATCTTTTCTTGCTCCCTTCGTCAAGAAACCTCAAAGCAAAATTTGGGGCTTTTCGATCAGAATTAGACTAATTTTCCCTGCTTAAGAAAAGGAAATATACACAGCATTCGTCTATGGAGATTCTCACTCGTTCAGGTCATGGATTGTCCCAAAGCTGCTTTTTCAAAAGGCAACTGGACTTTGTTTTTATTTCGAAGATTTTTCGCTTCTCGTTCCAAGAAGCTTCTCTAGCTGAGAGAACTCTCCTCAGAGAACTGAAGAAGCTTCTTGGATGAGAAGCAAAAGGTCTTCGAAGAAAGCCCCCGTTGCCTTTTGAAAAAGCACCTTTTTCACACAGCATCATTGTTCCCAAGCACTCCCAGGTATAATTATTATTCCTAACCAACTTTGGGGGTCTAGAATTGAGTCCAACCCTTAACCCAACTCATGGAGAAACAGGAGGGTGACTTGCAGATGTCTCATCAGCAGACCAGGTAACATCTTCAGTGTGGTGGGAATAGTGAAAAGCCCGTATTTAGCAAAGTTGTGACTGAAACACATTGACATCATTGCCTCTGCTCCTTCCCTTCTAAATCTTGGAGGGTTAGATCTCGGAGGCCCTTTCAACAAACTGGATTTCTCCCCAATGCTACACAGGAAAAAACATGAATTCTATCATGTTATTGTTGCTGTTGCTTTTTTTAAAAAAAGCTCTAATAGATGGCTCTCCGTTTCATTCCTTAACCCTTGATTGTTTTCTGTATTACAGGGGCTCAGCTTCACCAACCCTTCTTTGGTTAATCCAGCCGAGACATCCAAAGAAAAGACAAAGATAAGCGAAGTGCTGTTTTTGAAGGGGGAAAAAAAATCCATATTATTCCATCCCTAGAAGAATTATTTATCCAACCCTGTGGACTTTTGACTGCAGGCAATTCTCCAGAGCTGAAGAGAGCTCAAAGCAGCTTCCAGAGATGTTAAATTAATGGAGCTGAAGACCGACCGCCTTTTCAGAAAAGAGGGGCATGGTGGGGCAAAATAAATAAATAAATCTGCCTTCCAAGCAAAGTGCAATGTCTTCAATAGAAATTCCAAACCAGCTCTTACAGAACAAGAGTACTTGCCCTCCATCTAGATCTGGAACCAGATTTCTCTTTGAGTTAAATGCATTCCCTTTCTCAAAGTGACACGAGCGAAAGAGCTTTTGAGAATAGAATTGGCTCTGAATAATTTAGCCGGCTGGATGATAACCTTCTGCTGCCCCCTTGGCTTTAGGAGATGTTACATCTCTATATGAAATTGGGAAGACATGAAAAGGGAAGTCTCTTCGGCCCTCTTTCATCCTTTATGACATCCAAATAGAAATCTGTCACAAAATTGAACAAAGCCAGACAGACAGACAATGAAGTCAAAAGCTGAATCGGTCCAGGATATTTGAATTACTGGTCGGCATGGCAAGTGACACCCGAGTCTAGCTTTTCACAACTAAGGCATCTTGCAGAACGGACACTACAACTCCCAGCATTCTCATAGAAGGCAGCCATTGCTGTCTAGTCTGGAAGGCTACCTTTTGTGGATGAGTGTTGATCTCCATTGCCCTCATAATTCATGATGTTGACATGGCAGTAAACCTTCACAGGGGGTCCTTTTGCTACCCATATCAAGAAGATGACAGACAGGTGAAAAGTCTTCTTCAACAAGAGTCCAGGTTGGCCATGTCAACCACAATATCAGTTCTGAGGGACGTGAATGTCTGGAGTTCAGGGTGGAAAGGTATGTGCCTGATGCTCTCTGAGCTTGGTAGATTTCTTGCAGATGTTTTGTGAGCCAACTAGGTAACATCATCAGTGCTAGAAAGGAGGGGGGTTTGCAGAGTGGAGGAGGAAGAGGAGGAGGAGGAAGAGGAGGGAAGACTATGGGGTCCTTGGTGCCCTCTTAGCTTGGTGGTTTTCTTGCAGATGTTTCATTACCAAACTAGGTAACATCATCAGAAGAGACTGGGGCTGTCTCTTTATCTGTATGCTAATGGCTTGCCCTATTAGTATTGATCAGTTCTGAAACTGGTACCTTTTCATCCAAGGATTCAAAGCCACTGGGGCAGAGAGACCTTAAAATTGCTCACAATTACAAGCCTCCAGTTACAATATAAGGTGATTGACAGAAAGCTCTGTTTGACATAAATAATAGGGCTTCACCTTTCTCTGAAAGACTCTCTAGGTGTTGTGAATTATTTCACTCGGAGTGTCAGGTTTCTCAAATATCATTTCACTTCGCTACTATAAGAGTACTCCAAAAATACTCCTATTGCCCTGGAGGTTTGCCCTGAGACCCACTTAACTTCTGGTAGCTTGCAAATATCACAACTCTCATTTAGATTCAAATTACTCCTGAGCAAGAACATGAGAAAGGAGGAGTAACGCAGCCTGCTCAAAGACTATCAATCATGTCGTAGGGGCTGTTTCTATTCCAGATTTTCCCATGACATAGAAAAACAGAGGAGCAGAAACGAAAAGAGTTTTGGGAGATTACCACAATCCTGAATTGTGCTACCATCCGCCCCATTGTTCATAAAGCCTCTGAAGATTGTTATGCACACTACCAACACTTTACTCACCACGCCCCCTACTGCGTGGGATTTGCAGGTTTAGAGCATTACAAAATCCATGGTGCGGTGCAAATACAGCAGAAAGCGTGCTAATCTGGGATTATGCCGTGTTGAAAAAGAAAGCGTCCTTGCTCTAATAGGATCGAGCTAATTCCAAATTCAAGTTGGTTGGTTAGTTGGTTGGTTGATTCAATTTCTATAGTTGTCAACTATAGTAGTAATATATAGCTATGAGAGTTGGACCATAAGGATGGCTGAGCTGTGGTGGTGCAGTGGTTAGAACACAGTATTGCAAGCTGACTCTGCCCACAGTAGCAGTTCGATCCTGACCAGCTCAAGGTTGACTCAGCCTTCCATCCTTCTGAGGTCAGTAAAATGACCCCGATTGTTGGGGGGCAACAATGCATTTATCTTTATGCTGACACTATAAGCTGCTCGGCGAGTGCTGTAAAGCACTAAGGAGTGGCATACAAGTCTAAGTATTATTGCTATTGCTATGAGGGCTGAAGAACTGACGCATTAAAATTCTGGTGTTGGAGAAGGCTCTTGAGAGACACTTGGACTGCAAAGACATCAAAGATGTCAATCCTGAAGGAAATCAACCCCAGCTGTTCTTTGGAAGGACAGATACTAGAGCTGAAGCTCAAATATTTTGGCCACCAAATGAAAAGAGAGGATTCTGCACCACAGAGGTGCAGTGGTTAGGATGCAATATTGCAGGCAGACTCTGCCCACAGCCAGGAGTCTGGCTCAAGATTGACTCAGCTTTCCATCCTTCCGAGGTCAGTAAAACCCAGATTGTTGGGGGACAATATGCTAACTCTGTAAACTGCTTAGATAGGAGTGTAAAGCACTGTGAAGCGGCATATAAGTCTAAGTGCTATGGCTATTCATTGGAGAGGACACGCTGATGTTGGGGAAGATGGGAGGCAAAAAGGAGATGGGGGACAGGAGAGGCTAAGATGTTCAGATAGGGTCATCAACACAATGAACATGAATTTGGGCAAACTCTGGGAGACACAGTGGGGTCCTGGCCTGCTATGGTCCATGGGGAAGAGTTGGACATGACTTAGCAACTTTTGAGGGAATGCCCTCATTGCAGACATGGTAAGCAATTCATTAAAGATATTGTGCCTTTTTAGCCACACAGGCTGCCTCTTAGCCTTGAACGTGGAAAACATTGAAAAAGCCACCATTTTGGAATCCGCGCAAATGGGAAGAACAACATTTGTGACGACTTCATTCCTCTCCACTAATTTTTACACCTCTGTCATCCAGTTAAAAGACAAGTGTGGCAAAACGGATGGGGGACACAGCCATCTTATCCTGCATGTGTCATATCGTAAGAGGGCTTCTTCGTAGCTTCTTGCCTCCTTTGATGTTAGCACTGACATCCACATTTTAAAAAGAAATTTACCTTTGAGGAGGAAGGAAGCCATTTGTACAGTTGGTTTGGAAGTAAAACAAGGTTTAAGGAAAAAAAATAAAGTGAACGGAGCTGAGAGGGGAGGCGGTAAATTTTGTGCAAGGAGGCAAAATAAGTCATCCCTTTTGTTTTTGTTAAAAATTGCTCCTTTACGGCCATGCAAAATATTTCAATAAGTTCCTTTTAATATATATGATAATGAGAATGTGCTTATAGGCAGAGTGAGGGGGAGAAACTATAAGGCAAGCAAACAGATGTCTTGTCAACAAGGTTTAAAATTTAGAATCATCGGGGCCTTTTTAAGAAACAGAGTTAGTGTGACATAAAACTGAAGCATATTATAATATTTCAAACTCACACTGCTGGATGTGACATTTTTGTCTCATTAAAATGAAGAATGACACAGCCGGAGAGACGGATCCGTTCCTGGGCTTTGTATCCAGAGTTCAAAAGATGTCTCCAGCAAATTGCTCCAAAGAGACAAAGCATAAAGCACTTGGAACATGGCATTGCATAGCATTAATTCTGTGGCTTTTTTAAAAAAAAAATGGCAGAGGAGCACAAGGATGGCCAAAGAAATTGGGGGGGGGGGGGCGCGGGTGTACAGAATGTTGAAGGAAAAGTCTTCATCGTGGTTCAGTCCAAGCCGGGAATAAACAACATGGCGACTGCTTTAAGAAAGAAGGTTGCAGTTTGTTGAAGAGGAGAGCCAGACAGAAAGATAGCTCTGGAGGAAAAGAGAGCGAGCACATGTAGGGAGTGGGTTTTTATACCCTCTGGAGCCTTTCGTTTGGAGTTGTTTCCTGTTCCTGTTTGAGGCTTTGTATTTCCTGTGTCATGTATTTTGACCTGTGTCCCTTTGGTATCTGTGGGTTAATCCTATTAGGTCTTGTTTTAGAGTTTGGGTGGGCTATGTAGATTTTAGGTGTCTTCTTAATCTTCTAGCGTCAACCTTCCTGAATGGGTTATTTACCCCTGCATTTCTACAGAGCTGGTTTCTGCTTGGGAGAGGGAGACTTGGGGCTATTAAGAAAAACTGGGCATGCTTTTCTGCCTCTTTACGATCCTTTGAGGAAATATAATATCCTGCCCTTTTAATATTTCCTTCTCTGGGGGAGGGGGGTGACTTTCCACAAGAACATTCTGGGCATCAATGGTCCCTATTTAACAAGCACCAGTTCCTCCCGATGGGACTTGGTTGCTAAAATTGGTGCCGGCTCATGGAGCGTTCTGGTTTTCTTTCAAGACATTGGAAGTGCCCAGCACCAAGCACTTTCAAATCCAAAAGAAAAACTGAAGAAAATCTGGTTCTCTTCCACCAGGAAAGAGAAGAGGTCTACGGGAGCGAGTTGGAAAAACAACAAAAAAACTCCAAAGTTGCTTTTTTCCCCCCGTCCCTCCAAAAGTCAACTGGATTTTCTTGGATTTTTTTTTCTCATCAAAAACGTTTGGCTTCTCATCCAAGAATTAACCAGTGGAACCACCTGCCTCCCGAAGTTGTGAACGCTCCAACACTGGAAGTGTTTAAGAAGAGACTGGCCAGCCATTTGTCTGAAATGGTATAGGGTTTCCTGCCTGAGCATGGGGTTGGACTAGATGACCTCCAAAGTCCCTTCCAACATCATCATCATCATCATCATCATCATTAGCATTAGTATTATTGGTATTAGTATGCTTCTTCAGAACTGGGGGGGGGAAACACTTTTGGGGCAACCATGACCCGGATGATTGAAAATCTCCATAGACAGCAGCAAAATAAATAAATAAATAAATAAATAAATAAATAAATAAATAAATAAATAAATAAATAAATAAATAAATAATACAACTAGGTTAAAACATCCTAAGAGCAATTATCGCGAACCGTTCCAATCTTAACTAAAATGTTTTGCTGCATCTTCTCATGTCCCAAGATTGCCCATAAACGAGCTTGCAAAAAGCACTTTATAATGCTTAAACAGACCACATGGGAATGGCAAAGCTTTAGTGGCCATCGCCCGTAAATGGTAAATTCTTTCCTGAGTTTTGACTGATTTAAAAATGGTTAAGTCTACTTGCCAGGAAGGAAAACGCTGGGCTGCTTTGTCCTAACACAGCGGACCAGAAGGTGGGACCTCCGTCGCTTTGGCAAAAAACTCTCCTGTCCTTAGAAACGGCCAGTTTCCCCTTCCTATGTCTAATCCCTGCATTGTCAATAAAATCTCTCACAGCAAAGATTGGTGTTTTACAGCTTGCAAAGCTTTTTCTAAAGCCCTATTTGAAAACTGATGTCAAGGAGCGGAAATCTTTCTATTCAGACCTGTTCAGGGTTTTTTTTTTCCTTAAGCTTTCCTGCAGGAAATTGCTTTGAATGAATGAAAGAAAGAAAGAAAGAAAGAAAGAAAGAAAGAAAGAAAGAAAGAAAGAAAGAAAGAAAGAAGGAGGGAGGGAGGGAAGGGAGTGGAGTGAGTGAGAGGAGGAGGAGGAGAGGAAAGGAGAGGAGAGGAGAGAGGAGGGGAGGGGAAGGGAGGAGAGGAGAGATTTTTTTTAAAAAAATCCCATTTATATCCCGCCCTTCTCCGAAGACTCAGGGTGGCTTACAATCTAAAGCACAAATCAATGTGCTTAGCAGTAGCCTTCATTCTATGTATATGCCTGCTTATTAGGGCTTTCACACACACCCCCAGCAGCATTATTACAAAGTCAGCTTATTGCCCCCAACAATCTGGGTCCTCATTTTACCTACCTGGGAAGGATGGAAGGCTGAGTCAACCTTGAGCCTGGTGGGATTTGAACCTGCACTAATGGCAGGCAGCTGGTGTTACTTAAGGAGGCATCAGCCCACTGCTCCACCAAGGCAGTCACCAGGAGTCAGCATTGACTCCTGGTGACTGCCTGGACAAGTCCATATGTCATGTGTGTTTGTGTGTGTGCTTGTGTGTGTGTGTGTGATGGGTTTCTGAGATATGGTGGATTTTTAAAATGTTGTAAGCGTCTCAAAGACACCTATACGTGAGTTGGGCAGCGCTATCAATTTGATTAACGGATAAGAAATAAAATAAAATGATAATGCACACAATAAACTCAGTTGCAGAAAAAAGGAAGATGATCAAGGGGGTGGGTTTTTTTTTGGGGGGGGGTTTCCACTTTCAGTTGTGGCCCTACGTAAAGCTGGCAGCAGGACTCATCTCCTCAACCTCTCAAGGTTAGACCATTATAATGTATTTTTCAGGGTTGCAAACGGCTGGACTTGGAGAGAGAAGATACGTGCATTCTTCAAGGCTCCATCACAAGAAACCGTGCCTCCATGTCGGTTCGGGGAGGAAAGTATCCAGAGTTGCTTGAACTCAGGACTGCAAACTCCAGCCAGCTCCAACATGGCCTCGAAACATGGTTTATATCTTAAATGTCACTTTCCCTCCATGTTTGATGTCTGAACTGCCACTCGTCTGGTTTCATGTAATGTGGAATGACAGAAACACACATCCTAGGGTATAAACAGCTCTGTCCAGAAAGACTAACACTAACAGGAGGTCTATCTGGCCAAGAGCACAAGATCAGGACACTGAAAAACACTGTTTGTCATCCAAACATCAGATCCGTAAATTTAGCCAAGGAAAGGACTAGCTATCTGTTTAGATGGTTTTATAAAATGGTCCAAAACTAAATTAGATTTTTGGAATCAGACTAAATCGTCTCCTTCTTCTCCTTCCCTTTCTCCTTCTTCTTCTCCTCCTCCTCTCATAAAATGTATGCCCTAATATGCTTTTTATACTCTAGGCCAGGGGTCTTCAAACTTGGTCCTTTTATGACTTGAGGACTTCAGCTCCCAGAAGTCATAAAAGGGCCAGGTTTGAAGACCTCTGGCTCTAGGCCCACCACCAAGGCCTTCAAATTCTCTCAGAGGACTGATGCAGAGCTAAAACGTAGGTCAAAATCCAACTAGCGTATTAGCCAGAACCCACAAAAAGTTACAGCTTTGATATTTGGCACCAGACAAAAGAACTAACGGAGAAAAACATGTTCATTTTGTAATGTTTCACCAGTCCACCAAGCATCACATCTATTGTTTTGTTCTGTTCTATTCTATTCTATTCTATTCTATTCTATTCTATTCTATTCTATTCTATTCTATTTTACAGTATTCTATTCCCTATTCCCTTTTCTCCTCTCCTCTCTTCTCTTCTCTTCTCTTCTATTCTAACTTTACAATCTTTTCTCTTCTCTTCTCTTCTTTTCTCTTCTATTCTTACTCTACATTCTATTCTATTCTATTCTATTCTATTCTATTCTTACTCTACATTCTACTCTATTCTATTCTATTCTATTCTATTCTATTCTATTCTATTCTATTCTATTCTATTCTATTCTATTCTATTCTATTCTTACTCTACATTCTATTCTATTCTATTCTATTCTATTCTATTCTATTCTATTCTATTCTATTCTATTCTATTCTATTCTATTCTATTCTATTCTATTCTATTCTATTCTATTCTGCATCAGAGGGCAGGACAAGGAGAATGGGAGATCATTAAGAGAGATCAAACCTGGAACTAATGAGAAATAGGGGTGACATGATAGCAGTCTTCCAATATTTGAGAGGCCGTCAAAGAGAGGAGGGGGTTGACCTATTCTTCAAAGTGCCTGAAGGCAAGACAAGAAGAATGGATGGAAACTAAGCAAGGAGAGAATCAACCTAGAGGTAAGAAGTTCACCAAAGCACCAGAGGGAAGGACGAGAAACAATGGTTGGAAACTGATCAAGGAGAGAAGCAACCTAGAACTAAGGAGAAACTTCCTGACAGAACAACTAACCAGTGGAACAACCTGCCTCCAGAAGCGGTGAATGCTCCAACACTGGAAGTTTTTAAGAAGAGACTGGACAGCCGTTTGTCCGAAATGGTATAGGGTTTCCTGCCTGAGCAGGGGGTTGGACTAGATGACCTCCAAGGTCCCTTCCAACTTTATTATTCTATGTTCTTAAAATCTTCTCTCCCCTAAAGCTCCAAATCCTAAGTGCTGGTGAGCAAACCCAATACCTCCTTAGTAAATTTCAGAGATTATTTTTCTGTACCTCTTAACAGGTATTTATTAGGCATTCAATTTTGATTTTTCCTGCAGTTAGGGATTTTTCCCCCCCTTGGTATGTCTGCGAGTGTTGTTTTGTCAAGGAGAGGGGCTATACTTTTCTCTGAGCCTGAATTTCAACAACTTTGCTCCGAGTGAGGGATGATTTATTCTCCCAGCTTGTGGCTGCAGGAATTGCTCATTAACTGTTATTGATAGTGTATACTTTCCCATTCAACCCCACCAGCTTTCTCTCACAGTTGTGTTTTAAAGAAATATCCCACTTTCGAAACCACTCGGAGTTTATTCCACCAGCGTGGGAGCCACGCCAACTGAGCGAGTTTAAATATCACAGATTATTGCAAGGATTATTAAAATCACCTCCTTGCTGTTATCCGACAGTCAGACAGACAATGGCAAAAGCTTTTAACGAGGACCGAGCTTCACAAAAGTAGCATCACGCCGTTACAAGCTCTGCCCTCTGCCACATGGCAACACCCAGGTTTGCCTAACTGAGCTTATAAATCCTCGACTTATAAAGATGGGATCTCCAGCAGTTAGAAGTGGAGGATGGGAGTGCAGGTTAAAAAAATCCTATTTGGAGTTTAAACTCCAACCTTGGAGTGAATTCCCACTGGATTGGATTTGTGGACAAAGGAGAGGATAAGTTGACTCTGGGGCCAGCTCTGATTCTACACCCGGGCTTCTCAACCTCGGCAACGTTTCAATTTGTGGACTTCAGGTCCCAGAATTTCCCAGCCAACTATGCTGCGTGGGGAATTCCAGGACTTGAAGTCCACCCCTCTTAAAAGTTGCCAAGGTTGAGAAACAGTACTTGGGAGGACAAACCTATGGATTGCGCTCTCAGTCTCCAGAATAGATCCCTATTTCCTCTTCTCTAGTAATGTTTAGGGACGCAGTGGCTCAGTGGGTTAGGACACTGAGCTTGTCGATCAGAAGGTCGGGAGTTTGGCGGGTCGAATCCCGAGTGCCGCGTAGCAGAGTGAGCGCCTGTTACTCCTCCCAGCTTCTGCCAACCTAGCAGTTCCAAAGCACGTGAAAAATGCAAGTAGAAAAATAGGGACCACCACGGTGGGAAGGTAACAGTGTTCCGTGCGCCTCTGGCGTCTAGTCATGCCGGCCACATGACCACGGAGAAGTCCTCGGTCAAGCGCTGGCTCTTCGGCTTTGAAACGGAGATGAGCACCGGCCCCTAGAGTCGGAAACGACTAGCACGCGTGTGCGGGGGAACCTTTACCTTTACCTTTAGTAATGTTTGCTTCCCAACTGCGCAGACGCTGCACTATTGATTGGTGGAAGCAAAATGCTACTGTCATTTTTTTTTCCAGAAGAGTCCTGGAAAATATTACTAGATTTAGATTTTATTCTCCGCTCTTCTCCTGCTCTTTCTGACCCTCTGTACTTGCGGCTAGAACATTAACACCTGGCTTTTGTGGCAGACAACAAGGTTCAGTTTGGGGATTACATGGAAGATTTGACTGGTCTCGCATTGAAAATCTGCTCGTCAACATATTTGTCAGGAATTCTAATAGGCAGGGAAGCAAGGGGGATGTTTTGTGTTAGATTTTCTACTGGAGTTGTGTTTTTTCTCCCTACCATACAGATGTTCTTCTTTACAAAGAGACTTCTATTCGTGCAGGGCTGTCTGAAGTCCATGACTAAAACAAGAATACCGACAAAAAATGAGTGTGCTTGCATTTTTTTTTACCATTAGTTTTTTTTTTCTAGTATCACCAAGATACTAGAAGATACTACAAGATACTACAAGATTTGGTAGGGCACCCCAGAGGAATTTCACCATGTAGTTCCTCAAAGTCAGCCTTTGCTGGGCTTCCTAGAGTAGGCCCCCCCCCCCCAAACTTGGCAACGTTAAGACCTGTGGACTTCGACTCCCAGAATTCCCCAGCCATCCAGGCTAAGGAATTCTGGGAGTTGAAGTCCACAGGTTTTCAAGCTGTCACATTTGGAGACCCCGGGTTGAAACCCACAGCAATTCAATGGAACTTAAAAGTTGAAGAGCCCTTGGCGTTTCTTCTCCTCACCGAAATTGCCGTAGGAGAGTCTTGCTCCCCTCCCTTTACAGCTAGTCCCCGACTTACAACTAGTTGCTTGCCAACCCTTTGAGGTTCTGGTGGACCCTCCAAAGGAGACTTGCCACCACTGCAACAGATGAGTTACCCGTTTCAAAACTTGCTTTTCTTTTTCAAGAGGCACTGTGCAATGTCCATCTCTTCCCCGCTTCAGCCCAGCGCTCCGCAACGGGGGGATAAATATTTAGCGATCGCTCCGACACTCTTCTCAGCACGGCAACAGTGTCTGGACCCCACAAAAATTCACATCCACAAAGCAACTGCAAAGGCCAGCAGCGCCGGCAGGAAAAAGGAGGCATTGCCATGGAAACTCTCCACACACCACCCTCAGCCTCCTTTCCAGCGGATGAGATTTTTCAACGCAAAACTGTTCCTGTCGATTTTTATCAGAACAGGTCCAGCTTCAGGGGTTCTGCTCTCTTTTTGGGGGAGGGGGCTTGTTTACCATTCCGGGACTCAAGACCGAAAAGGCAACTCTGGAAACTGACATCTTCTTCTTCTTCTTCTTCTTCTTCTTCTTCTTCTTCTTCTTCTTCTTCTTCTTCTTCTTCTTCTTCTTCTTCTTCTTCTTCTTCTTCTTCTTCTTCTTCTTCTTCTTCTTCTTCTTCTTCTTCTTCTTCTTCTTCTTCTTCTTCTTCTTCTTCTTCTTCTCCTCCTCCTCCTCCTCCTCCTTCTCTTCTTCCTCTTCCTCCTCCTCTTCTTCTTCTTCTCTTCCTCTACCTCCTTCTCCTTCCTCTCCTCCTCCTTCTCCTCCTCCTCCTCCTCCTTCTTCATCTCCTGCAAGAAAAGAGAGCCCTTGACTTACAAACACCATTGGGACCAGAATTTCCACTGATAATCAAGACCTTGGTTGGGTTCTTGAGGTCCTCAGCCAAAGACCCGTAGGACAAGCTACCACATGTGAACAGCCAGCCAACTTCACTCCCCCATGCGCTGATAAGGGTGCCTAGTTTGATCGTGAGACGTCCGCAGGAAGAGAAGCAAGCTCAGAGGACACAAGAACACAGCACGAAAAGGATTTCCCCCCATGATCCGCGTACAAATATTCACCCGGATTAGAAAGTATGGACCAAACACATCCACAAAACGTGACCGATCTAGTATCCAGATCAAACTATATGCTCTCCTGATTGGGTTAAGCTCTGTTTCCTTCCCTTTTCAGAAACCCACCTAAGCACCTATGCTCTAAAAATATGAACCAAGAAGAAAGACTTCAGCCTCAGAGAAAAGATTCAAAAGGTCTTTCTCCAAGACTGATCGTTCTATCAAGTCAGCTCCAGCGTAACACTGAACGGTAACCCGGCAAGCAGAGTATTTAACCGATGTGGCTGACATCGCTCCAGGAGAGATGGGTCCGTATTTCTTACCTTTCCTGAAATGTGATTTCATGCTTGAGGAAATAAAGCAAGTTTGGACCTTGACCATCTAAATGCAGATGGCTCATGTTGTGATTGACAGCAGCGGCCCTGCAAAGGGGACCAGCAGTCCAGCTGTAAGCAGATCAGGGGAAACCACACCATTTAGTGGCTGTTCTGGAATTACAAAATCAACACTTAGATCCGTGGTGGTGAACCTATGGCACGCATGCCACAGGTGGCACGCAGAGCCCTCTCTCTGGGCACGCGTGCCCTCGCTCCAGTTCTAGGCCTTCAGCTGGGTTTTATAAAACCTTTTTGCTTTACGCCTCCGCTGTCGTGTGCAAAAAAATAAAAAATAAAAGGTTCAATCAATCTATCAATTTCAACTTCTGGCGGGGAAAAAAAGATGCCTTGGTAAGGCCACACCTGGAATACTGCATCCAGTTTTGGTCACCACGGTGTAAAAAAGATGTCGAGACTCTAGAAAGAGTACAAAGAAGAGCAACAAAGATGATTGGGGGACTGGAGGCTAACACATATAGGGAACGGTTGCTGGAATTGGGTATGTGTAGTTTAACGAAGAGAAGGGTGAGGGGTGACATGATAGCAGTGTTCCAATATCTCAGGGGCTGCCACAAAGAAGAGGGAGCCAAGCTATTCTCCAAAGCACCTGAAAGCAGGACAAGAAGCAACGGATGGAAACTCATCAAGGAGAGAAGCAACCTGGAACTAAGGAGAAACTTCCTGACAGTTAGAACAACTAACCAGTGAAACAACCTGCCTCCAGAAGCGGTGAATGCTCCAATGCTGGAAGTTTTTAAGAAGAGATCGGACAACCATTTGTCTGGAATGGTATAGGGCTTCCTGCCTGGGGGTTGGACTAGATGACCTCCAAGGTCCCTTCCGACTCTCTTATTCTGTTCAGTGTTCCAGTATCTCAGGGGCTGCCCCAAAGAGGGAGTCAAGCTATTCTCCAAAGCGCCCGAAGGCAGGACAAGAAGCAACGGATGGAAACTAGTCAAGGAGAGAAGCAACCTGGAACTAAGGAGAAACTTCCTGACAGTTAGAACAACTAACCAGTGGAACTACCTGCCTCCAGAAGCGGTGAATGCTCCAACACTGGACGTTTTTAAGAAGAGACTGGCCAACCATTTGTCTGAAATGGTATAGGGTTTCCTGCCTGGGGGTTGGACTAGATGACCTCCAAGGTCCTTTCCAACTTCTTCTTCTTCTTCTTCTTCTTCTTCTTCTTCTTCTTCTTCTTCTTATTATTATTATTATTATTATTATTATTATTATTATTATTATTATTATTATTATTATTATTATTATTATTATTATTATTATTATTATTATATTATTATTATTATTATTATTATTATTATTATTATTATTATTATTATTATTATTATTATTAATCTTGAAAAGTTGGAATTGATTGATTGAATTTTTAGTCCCACCCAGTCTGCCATTACCACTGCAGCCATGTCCACCCAATCGGCCATGCCCACCGAATGGGCCACACCCACCCAGTGGGCCACACCCACCCAGCACCCGACAATACATAAGTGGGTTTTGGGTTGCAGTTTGGGCACTCTGTCTCTAAAAGGTTCGCCATCACTGACTTAGACAGTTCTGTCTTCTTTCTGAAGAGAACAGCGACAAAAATTATTAGGGAACTGGAGACTAAAACATACGAGGAACAGTTGCAGGAATAAGGTATGTTTAGTTTAATGAAAAGGAGGACTGGCTGGGTGACGTGATAACAGCGTTCCAATATCTCAGGGGTTGCCCCAAAGAAGAGGGAGTCAAGCTATTCTCCAAAGCACCCGAAGGCAGGACAAGAAGCAACGGATGGAAGCTAATCAAGGAGAGAAGCAACCTGGAACTAAGGAGAAATTTCCTGACAGTGAGAACAATTAACCAGTGGAACTACCTGCCTCCAGAAGCGGTGAATGCTCCAACAGTGGAAGTTTTTAAGAAGAGACTGGACAGCCATTTGTCTGAAATAGCATGGAGGCTTCCTGTATGAGCAGGGGGTTGGACTAGAAGACCTCCAAGGTCCCTTCCAACTCTGTTATTCTCCTCTCCCTCAGAGGCTGGGGCTGGAATTGTGAAGGCAATCAGCATGAAGCGTGATGCTCTTCTTCCCAATTATCCCATCTAATAGATCTCATGAACACAAGTCAACAATCCAGAACAGACCTGGGCACCCTGTGAACAATGTATAACTGGCACCGTGGTGGGGAATGAAGGAGGAAAATAATTGATAAGTACGCGAGACTTGAAGAAGAGCTGTTAATTTCTTCACGCTGCTAAAACCCAAGGAGATGAGTCCTAATGAGAATGTCCCATCACGAGGGAAGAGTGACCTTTTTCATCATAATGATTGCTGAAGATGTTTAATCAGCCTTTTGATGGCACTGAGAAATGGATGCACTTTGCAGAAACTGGTCCATTAAATGATAATTGCTATTTCAGGCAAACTGCATCTTTTTTTTTCCTTTTTCTTTTTGTTTACAATTTTCCTTTTATATATATATAGATAGGAAGGAAGGAAGGAAGGAAGGAAGGAAGGAAGGAAGGAAGGAAGGAAGGAAGGAAGGAAGGAAGGGAGGGAGGAAGGAAGGAAGGAAGGAAGGGAGGGAGGGAGGAAGGAGGGAGGAAGGAACGGAGGGAGGAATGCTAAAAGGCAAAAATATCTAACATGGCCCTGATTAAAAAAAAAAAGAGCAATCAGTTCAACTTTATTTTATTCTCTATCTTCAGAAATGTGGCCTCTTCTGCAAAGCGGCTTCAAAAACAGCTGAGAAGTTTCCCCAACCAGCTCCATTGTCCCTACCCAGCACACCTCGATTTATCGCCACAGCTGAGAACAAAATTTACGTTGCTAAGCAAGACATTTGTTAAGTGGTCTCTGTTCCATTTTATGACCTTTTTTTGCCACAGTGGTTAAGTGAATCACTGCAGTTCTTAGCTTCGTAACACGGCTGTGAAGTGAATATGGCTCCCCCCCCCCGCCCTTGACTATTTTATTACATTTATATCCCGCCCTTCTCCGAAGACTCAGGGCAGCTTACAAGCTTAGCAGTAGCCTTCATTCTGTGTATATGCCTGCTTATTAGGGCTTTCGCCCCCACCCCCCAAGCGGCATTATTACAAAGTCAGCTTAATTGCCCCCAACAATCTGGGTCCTCATTTTACCTACCTGGGAAGGATGGAAGGCTGAGTCAACCTTGAGCCTGGTGGGATGCGAACCTGCACTAATTGCAGGCAGCTGGTGTTCCTTAAGGAGGCATTAGCCCACTGCTCCACCAAGGCTTGTCAGGAGGTCTCAAAAGGGGATCACGTGACCCCGGGACACTGCAAACCGTCATAAGTAGATGCCAGTTGCCAAGTGCCCGAATTTTGATCAGGTGACCTTGGGAACGTTCAAGGGTGGTAAGTGTGGAAAACAGTCATAAATCGCTTTTTCCAGGGCTGTTGTAACTTGGAACGGTCACTAAACGAACAGTCGTAAGTCAGGGACTACCTTACCTCTTACCGATCGTGGGAAGTGACATTCAGGGTGGGGAGGAAAGCCTCACGAGAAGAAGAAAAATATAGATTACGAGAACCGCACAATTTCGCAAAGCCTCGTCTTGAGGACAGGTCCCGTTGCTACCAATTTTCCCAACCAAGGAAGGAATAATTGGACTTTCCTGCAGATGTCTATTTCTATTTTGTTTCACCCACTGTGCACATGGAGGCCTCCAGGAAGCCGAGAAGAAGTGAAACCCAGGCATTTCTCCAGATCTCTCATCTTCAAATGGATTTATATCTACCAGGAACGATATCAACCGAGGCATCGTGCGGTTACGAACTTAATAGATGTTTGCTAACACTGCCATTAGCGTACGTCGCCAGGGAGAGAGTTTGGCCAAACTTCAGCGAAGCAGGCCCTGCTGTTTTGTTTGCTATTCTTTTCCTTAAAATAAAATAATAATAATAAAAAAAAAGCAAACCAGTGGAAAAATGTCCTTTAGTGCTTAGGAGCCGATTGCACGATCTGATGTTTACACTTCACAGGGTGTTATTTTGAGAGGGATGCAAAGGTTTCCAGAGAAACCTCTGATTTATCAGCTTCATCTCAAAAAAAAAAAGTCCAAAGATTTGGAAAGGCACAAAAAAAAGAGGATCTTGAATCACGGCGAGAAAGTTCAGCGATGACGCCAATCGCTTGGCCCAATGAAAAGAGGGCTTATGGGAGAATGGAGAGGAGTTTTCCAATACTTCAAGGGCTGTCACACGTATCCTCCTGAGAGTAAGGCAAGAAGCAATCAATGTATGGAAGCTCATCAGAAGGACACCCAGCCTGGAATTAGGAAGGAATTTCCTGACAGTGAGGACAACTGATCAATGGAACAGAGTTGTGGACGCTTTGTCGCTGAAGGTTTTCAAGAAAAAAATGGGACAACCATTTGTCTGGCCGTAGGAAGTCAACACGCACACATCCTAAAGGAGAAATGGAGAAAAATCTCAACAAAGGCAGAAAGCAGCCCCAGTCACTAAACGTAAGTTGTAAGTTGAGGATTGCCTGACGGACTCTTTAATTGTGGTCTGAAGGTTTGCAAGGAAATGCCCCAGGTGATGCCTCCGGGACGCTGATGCTACGAAGGCCCTTCTCTTTGCAAAGCCAGGAAGTGAAAACTTTAGAACAAGGAAGCTGCAAGGATCCTACAAGGGACCAGACAAACATAGCAACAGAAGATCCTATAAACCACTTCCTCCGGGTGGAAAAACATGTTTCTCCATCTCCTGGTCCATGTCCTATTTTCATCTCGTATCCCACTTGGTAATTTTCTTCCTAATTGTAAACAGCACAGAAGATCATTTCAAAAAGAAAAAAGAAAGAAAAACAAATTTAAAAGGCTTTTTCAATAGCACTTGTCGAAAACAGGCCGGCGTCGCCCAATGCCTCACAAATTAGACTCCAGGCTTCCCTGCAGCTATCGGCTCGCGATTGTTTTCAACGCAAGGCCCCCTCTGCTCTATTTATAAAATAACATGCAATTTCTGTCACCACTGCAGTTGAATCGTTCTCAACCGAAAAGACTCGATACCTACAGATTTCGAACGTTTTTAGTCCTTTCCCCTCTTGTTCAGGGGAAGCCAACTTCTCTGCCATTAATTAAATACAGGTGGAGGGTCAAAACTCCGGGCCCAACGCACGGATTTCCCTTGCAAACATCTCATACTTCCGGGTCGGAAGCACCAAAGTGCTTCCGTAGTGAAAGGATTTGCTGGTGACATCCCCATGGCCCACCAAAATGGTACCCATTTATCTATTTGCAGTCCCCCACTTTCGAACTGTTGGGTCGACAGGAGCTGGAGCATGTGTAATGGGAGCTCACCCTGTCCCGCAGCTGCAACGGGACTCGAACGCAAGATGGCCGATCGTCAGCCCAGCAATTCTAACCTGGTGAGCCAGCAGGCCTTCATATTCACTAAATCTTCTGGTTCTACTTAATTTTCTTTCTCTGGTGCTTTGTATGGTTGACTGCGACCACAGAAGAATGAGCATAGCCTCCTCAAAAAAACACACACAAAAAAAACAACAACAAAAAACCAGAATTAAAGCAGCTGTAGAGATTGCGATGCTTCTGACCAAACAGAAGCTCATTAAACATTCACATTTTTAAAACAAAACAAAACTTTTGTTTGTTTCCTTAAATGTCATGAGGTACAGGTGGATTCCTCAAGCATATTGAGAAGCAACAGAGAACGTCTTTTTTTTAAAACAACAACAACAACAACAATAAACAGCACTAAGTTAATCAAATTTCATGGAGAGTGAACGCCTAAGAGCTGAAAGCAATAGACTGGGTTGGGGCGTACACTTTTTAATTTATTTTTCCACGCTCAGATATCTTCTTCTCACTTGAGAAAACAAATTAACGAGGCTGTTGCAAGGATGTAAGATTCCGGCATCAATATTTGCTCATCCTTAGAGGGGAAGAAAGCGGAGAAAAAGGGTGTCAGAATTTGTACGGGAACTCTTCTTAGTGTAGTTTACCTGAAGCCCATGTTGGATCTTCTTCTAGGTTCTTTTCCATTTTTAGTCGGTCCATGTCCATATTATTATTATTATTATTATTATTATTATTATTATTATTATTATTATTATTATTATTATTATTATTATTATTATTATTATTATATTATTATTATTATTATTATTATTATTATTATTATTATTATTATTATTATTATTATTAATCGCACAGTCATCTAGATGTTCAGACTGGATTTGGCATTTTTGTCTACCTATCGAGTCCTTGCCAAGGACCTGGGATAGGCAGATGTGGATGTTCGATGGTATTACAGATCTCGTCGCAGGATGGAAGCAGTTCCTAGTAAGGCTGCCTTTCGCAATTGACTAATGGCGAAATTGTCAATGCCGATGATGGTGTTCAAGTGGTGCTCCGGTTGTTTTGGGATTGCACCCAAGGCGCCTATTGCTATTGGTACTACCCTTGCTTGCCTTTGCCACAGTCTTTCTATTTCTATTTGTAGGTCTTTGTATTTTGTGATCTTCTCCCGTTCTTTCTCGTCTATTCTGCTGTTTTCAGGCACTGCCACGTCCACTATCCATACTTTTTTCTCTTTCTGATCGACAGTTTTTAAGTCCGGGGTGTTATGTGCTTGTCTGTTTGAATTCTGAAGTTCCAGAGCAGTTTAACTTTATCATTTTCTATGACATCATCATCATCATCATCATCATCATCATATTATTATTATTATTATTATTATTATTATTATTATTATTATTATTATTATTATTATTATTATTATTACTACTACTACTGCAGGTGACATCCCTGTTTTATTCCAACAAAAAAGGCCAACAGCACTTTAAGGGCATATGTAAATTCTGTAAGGGGAGAATCCTTAATCCTGATTTTTCTTTCTCCTCGTGAAATAATGGCATATTTGTTTTATTCCATAGCAGAACTTTGAATGAACCACTGACACCATGGGGGGGGGGAGAATCTCATTTATAGGATATGTTCAGGTGCAAAGTCTACCAGCTGAAGGTCTGTTTGTAGTTTGTTGCAGATAGCTCATAAACATTAAAGCCCAAGATCAAAACTAAGAAGGTTTTGAATCCAATGGCTATCTTGCTCCATCTTAGTCATTGTCTTGAAATGAGATATTTACGTTCAAAACTGACGGACTCGCCCCCATGGTTTAATGGTAGGCATGATCTACCATTGGAAAGAACGAAGAAAAACTCAATGTTTTGCTCTCTCGCGGGTTCTTTTTCATCTTAAAACGATTTGTTAATTAGTTCTAGCAGTATGTTTTTCAATATAAATGATGCTTAATCTATTGCTGGGAGAAATAGTGAATCCGTCCATTTCTGTTTAGTGCGGGTGCTCATTTTTTTTTCTGACCTCAAATTCATTTCCAACCCACTTCCTCATCTATTTGCAATTTTAAGCCCACCATAAAATTCATATACCTATTTGTCTGCATTTCTCCTCCACATGTCTGCCAAGTAATTCTTTTCCAATTTCCTTCCTTGGTATTTTTTTTCCCCCTCAACATATTTTCCCTTCAATTTTGCATGGAGAATTGCCTCGCAAATGTCTAAAGACTGCAGGAAGTTGACATGTCCAGTTATATATGAATCAAGTAAACCAGTATAAATATATAACCAATACCTTCTTTGCCATCCTCTATTTTGCAGAAGACCAGGAGAACTTCTCAGTCAAAATTAAACATCAACATCCTAAAATTGCTTTTGTTGTTATTTTATTCTTCAGGCTAGCACTGCCCATAGATATCTAAATCCTGTTTATAACAATCAAGTACACATAAAACAGGGCTGGAAAACTATAACCTGTGATGTTTGGGATTTCCAAGATATGGTCCAGTTGACCAGAATTTGTAGAGAGTGAGGCCCTTTTGTTTTATGTTTTATGAGATACTCTTCATCTACCCTATGTATAGTCTAATGAAAAGACGTATTATGGAAGATATGATAGCAGTGTTCCAATATCTAAGGGGTTACCACAAAGAAGAGGGGGGGTCAACTTATTCTTCCAAAGCCCCTGAAGGCAGGACAAGAAGCAACGGATGGAGACTGATCAAAGAGAGAAGCAGCTTAGAACTAAGGAGAAACTTCCTGACAGTGAGAACAATTAACCAGTGGAACAAATTGCCTCCAGAAGTGGTGAATGATCCAACACTGGAAGTTTTTAAGAAAAGATTAGACAGCCATTTGTCTGAAATGGTATATAGGGTTTCCTGCCTGAGCAGGGGTTGGACTAGAAGACCTCCAAGGTCCCCTCCAACTCTGTTATTCTATTCTACCCAGTAAGTAGATGGATAAAAAGGGACTCATACTTGACCAATCCATCTTGTTTCCTTTGTTCTTAGTCTACTCCCTTAGTAGATGCTAGCATCTGCAGATGTCAGAAGTTAAACACGTTCTGTTCTGTTTACTACTTGGATGTGAAGCTGTCAGGGACTGCCAAGGCCAGACTAAGCTGTCCAGAATAATTTCCATAAAAGCTATCTGTATAACATTGCCAAGAAAACTGCACAGAGGTAGGCCTCAGAAGTCCAACCCAACGGGATTCTGTCATCAACTTTTTATTCCTACATTACAGCCGTTATTTTCCCCGATTGTGCAAAAATCTACATTTCCCCCAGAAACATCTTCTTACTGACCAACATTTCCCCAAGGTCTTCTCAATCCTTCGGAAATGACAAGCGCAGAAAATGAAGTACATGTTCTGCACCAAGGCGAGGCAGATTAGAAAGAGCGTGTGGCATTGAGCTAGTACCCGAGTCTTTATTTCCCGGTCCTCTCAGGTAAGTGAAGCATGCTAGAAACATCTTAGCTATAATAATCTGCAGAAACAGGCTTGGCTTCCCCTTTTAGCCTTTCTATTTCCAAGTCAATTGACAGTTTTCCCCTGGTGCCCTGCTTATCTGTTTCATAGAAACAGACACTTTGCACTCAAGTCATGATTCTTTCCACATTTGAACTCCAAAGACTGAAACTTACGTTCCTGGCTAGCTGGACAGTCTAACTGTTGGAAGGGTCTAAAATTACATTCTTTGGGGGGGAAAAAACAGGTTTGGAAATAAAGAATGGATAATTTTGCAAAGGAAACACAGTAAAGGATAATAGATGCATCGGAGGCTTTTTTGTTTTTTTAGAAAGCTTCTCTCCAAGACATTAACCACCCTAGAGAGGTAATGGCAGAATTCTGCGACTTGAGATAATATCCATCTTAATTTTCTTTCGGAGATGGAAGTTTCTCTTTTCTCCAGCAATGAAAAACTTTGCTGCAAAGTGATAAATGGAAACAGATGTGCACACTGCACATAATGAACAAGGTGAGTGTTTTCTCCCCCTGCTTTTCCTTTTTTAAATACACAGAAGACATTGTACCAGATGTTAAAATATCAGAAACACTATTTTTTTAAAAAAAAATAATCTACAGGATTGTGACTTCTGAATCTTGGCATTATCACACAGAGGAGGATCTGAAAAGCCTTTCAAAATTCAAGCCCATTTTGTCAGACAGCAAAAAGGAGACAGAGGAAGGGGGAGGGAAAGAGAGACATTAAATAGAGATATACTGTACATATAGAGACAGACAGACAAAGAGATGAGAGAGAGTTAAAAAGTGAGAGACAGAAATACAGTAGATGAGAGACAGATTAGAGACAGACAGACATTAGATAGAGATAGATAGATAGATAGATAGATAGATAGATAGATAGATAGATAGATAGATGATAGATAGATAGATAGATAGATAGATAGATAGATAGATAGATAGATAGCTGATAGATTGATAGCTGATAGATTGATAGCTGATAGATTGATAGATAGCTGATAGATATAGATAGATAGCTGATAGATTGATAGATGATAGATAGCTGATAGATTGATAGATGATAGATAGATATATGATAGATTGATAGATGATAGATAGATGATAGATTGATAGATAGCTAAGATATAGATAGATAGATAGATAGATAGATAGATAGATAGATAGATAGATAGACAGACAGACAGACAGACAGACAGAGAGAGAGAGACTGACAGACACAGACATATAGCAGACAGACAGACAATTATAGGCACAGGCCTGTAAAACATGTTAAAAATAAGAATAAAAACACAAAACAGGATAAGAAAATTACAACTGATAGCAGATTTATAGGTAGGCAGTCAAATGGTGACTGCCATACAGGCAGTCTAACAAAATTCAGCTCCGCGCAAGGAAACTAAATCATACTGAACCAATCACAACAACTGGTGGCTGGTTTTTCTAAATTTCTCTAGGGGAAGGAGACGTTGTTTGATCAAGGGTAACAGTGGCCTTGAAAAATAGGCCAACACAAACATTTCTCTCGGCCACACCAGCACTAAAAGAGTGAAGGGCACCTTCTGCCACCAAGAGAAATTCCCACAAAATCTCTTATGAAATAAATTTTTAGGACAAATTCTTTTTGGGTGGGTGGGTGACACTGAATGAAAAATGCTGGGGACGAAATGTCACTTTTCTTCCACCTTGCCTTAATATTATAGAAGATGGATTTTATTTTATCTTTTCACAGTGTACTCTGTCCATGTTTCTCTCCAAAAAACAGTTCCTCAAAAAAAGGAATTGTTACTTTGCAGGAGAGAAGAAAATCCTGTAAATAAGTTTGTTGTTGTTGTTAGCTGCGAAGTCGTGTCCGACCCATCGCGACCCTATGGACCACGTTCCTCCAGGCCTTCCTGTCCTCTACCATCTTGTGGAGTCCATTTAAGCTCACACCTACTGCTTCAGTGACCCCATCCAGCCACCTCATTCTCTGTCGTCCCCGTCTTCTCTTGCCCTCAATCTTTCGCAGCATTAGGCTCTTCTCCAGTGAGTCCTTCCTCCTCATTAGGTGGCCAAAGTATTTGAGTTTTAGCTTCAGGATCTGGCCTTCTAAAGAGCAGTCAGGGTTGATCTCCTCTAGGACTGACCGGTTTGAAGGCCTTGCAGTCCAAGGGACTCGCAGGAGTCTTCTCCAGCACCAGAGTTCAAAGGCCTCAATTCTTTTGCGCTCAGCCTTTCTTATGGTCCAACTTTCACTGCCATACATTGCAACTGGGGGTGGTTTTGGTGTTAAGGGAAGAAAAATATAACTCAACCCAGCAATTGTCCATCAAATGATCTACGTCTCTAAATCAGCCAAGAAAAGATAATAAATTTATTCCACTATTTTTTTTCCTTAAATCAACCAGGCACGTTTCAAAATGCAAAAGGAAGATGACTTTGTAATGCTTATTAATTACCCATTGCAATTTGATATCCATTTGGGAACGTGCATTTCCCTCAGAACATGGGATAGCCTGTTCTATGTTAAATTGGCACCCAGGGTGCAAAAAAATTAATAATAATAACTCGCCTGCACTCAGGCATTGTGATTTTTATAAAATTACCCAATTACTGAGAAACAAGTTTAACCTTTTTATACAGATCGGAGTAACCTTTACAGCTAGGCGTGAAGGTCAGCTTGGATGCAATGAGGCAGACCTAGAATTCCCTTTTGGTGCCTTTACCTTTGGTTCTAGGTACTGGGATATATAGGTTTTTTTAAATCCCATTTATATCCCGCCCTTCTCCGAAGACTCAGGGCGGCTTACAATTTAAAGCACAAATCAATGTGCTTAGCAATAGTTGAGCCATTTCTGGAAGGTGGGCAATTTTCAGTCCCTTTGACACCCGCTCCCCATGTACCCAGATGTTAAACATCACAGTTGAGATGTGTGTTTGTCATTACTGCAAGCCATATACAAGTAGTCCTTGCGTTATGACCATCATGGAGCCTGCCAAATATGGTCATAACTTTCATAAAACTTTGCCATGGTTTTAATGAGGTTAAAATTAATGAAATGTTAATTAATTTGTTGAAGATGTGTGGACTTCAACTCCCAGAATTCCCCAGCCAGCATAGGCAATTCTGGGAGTTGCGGTTCACACATCTTCAAGTTGTCAAGGTTGAGAAATACAGGTCTGGAATTTCTTCGCTCCCTCTCTGCCGCAGAACATCAGGAAGATAATTCCATATATATTCCATATATACCTTAGCCAAGGGTAGCCTTGCTCTCTTTGTTCAATTTTTAATTCAGTCTTGCAATTCCTATGTCTTGAGAATTACTGATGGAAATTCGCAGTGCCAAGTGTGCTATTTTTATGTTTATTATTAAAGTAGCCTTGATAGCAATAGTAATAGACTTATATACCACTTCACAGTACTTTACAGCCCTTTCTAAGCTGTTTACAGAGTCAGCCTATTTGCCCCCAACAATCCGGGTCCTCATTTTACCGACCTCGGAAGGATGGAAGGCTGAGTCAACCTTGAGCTGGTCAGGATTGAACTGCTGGTAGTAGGTAGAATCAGCCCGCCATACTGCATTCTAACCACTGCGCCATCACAGACTCTTAACATGTTTTTAAATGATCAAATAAAATGCCAGAAGTGTAAGAAACATAAAAGGTAAAAGTAAAGGTAAAGGTTCCCCCACACATGCGTGCTAGTTGTTTCCGACTCCAGGGGCTGGTGCTCATCTCCATTTCAAAGCAGAAGAGCCAGCGCTTGTCCGAGAACGTCTCCGTGGTCATGTGGCCGGCATGACTGGACGCCAAAGGCGCACAGAACGCTGTTCCCTTCCCACCGTAGTGGTCCCTATTTTTCTACTTGCATTTTTACGTGCTTTCGAACTGCTAGGTTGGCAGAAGCTGGGACGAGCAACAGGCGCTCACTCTGTTATGCAGCACTCGGGATTCGACCCGCCAAACTGCCGACCTTCTGATTGACAAGCTCAGCGTCCTAACCCGCTGAGCCACCGCGTCCCTTGTAAGAAACATACCCGACGCCAAATAATAAAAAAATAATAATAATAAGGCCTGACAAGAGGCGTAAAATTTAAAGAATTTAAGCAAGCCTGCCTCTAAATGAATAAGCCACAAATTTTACTAAAGCCTTCAAACAGTGACTGTACAGTCTGATGTCTCCTGCTTTTAAAAAGGCAATTTGGCTCACAGGATCCGGGGTGACAATCTCAATTTATCATTCTCCTAATAAGAACCTTCAGCACTGCATGGCTCATGAATTATCATAGCCGGACTTAGAAGGCCGGAGAAATGGGAAACAGGATCAGGATAAAACCTGCTACCCACCCAGTTTTGCAATTTTGACACCTCGGAGCAGACATGATTGATAGGGGAAACTCTTATCTTTACATTTACATTGACTTTTGTCTATCCTGATGCTCAGCATTCAATTTCAATGGGTGGTTCTAGTCTACTTTAGCCTCACATGCATAAATATTCAAGGGCTCCTCAAGCGCCATTCTTCAAAGGAAGAATATTTAGTTCTTCCTATAGCTCCAACTTGCCAAAAACTCTCACCCCCCCTCTTCAGACTAACTATTTTCTATGTACAGCTGGACACATTCCCTCTTTTGTATTTTTAAAATAAGCGATCTTCTTTTTTAAAAGGTTCTCAAACTTGGCAAAAAAACCACTAGCAATTAGCAGCTGAAGAATTGGAGGAAGATCAAAGTTTAAATGGCAGAACTTACACGGACTGGCTAAACAGATGGTAAATAGCCAGGCGAAGCTGCTACAGGGGTAAATAAAAAAAGAATAAAAAAAAGCTTAACCTGATCCAGCCCAACTTCCTAACTCAATAAAAGTTGGAAATTTACAATCTTTGTACTCTGTTGCAAAGACTCTAGAAAGTGTACAGAGAAGAGCAACAAAGATGATCGGGGGACTGGAGGCTAAAACATAGAAAGAACGGTTGCTGGAATTGGGTATGTCTAGTTTAATGAAGAGAAGGATGAGGGGTGATAGGATAGCAGCCTTCCAGTATCTCAGGGGCTGCCCCAAAGAAGAGGGAGTCAAGCTGTTCTCCAAAGTGCCCGAAGGCAGGACAAGAAGCAACGGATGGAAACTAAGCAAGGAGAGAAGCAACCTAAGGACTGAGAAATTTTCTGACGGTTAGAACAATTAACCAGTGGAACAACCTGCCTCCAGAAGCAGTGAATGCTCCAACACTGGAAGTTTTTAAGAAGAGACTGGACAGCCATCACGTGACACACACAGACACCCAGGACACACTACAACCGTCATTAATGTGAGTCAGTTGCCAAGCATCCAAAGGTAAATCACATAACCACAGGGATGCTGCAATGTTCGTAAGTGTGAGACATGGTCATAAGCCCCTTTTTTCAGTGATGTTGTGACTTGGAATGGTCACCAAATGAGCCCTTGTGAGTTGTACAAAAAAAAACCACCCCGTTGTGATTGCTTCAGTTCATCCCTTCTCCCCTTCCTGTGTTTTTCCGCACATTTTTGTTTTTCATTTTTAATCCCAACCTGGAAATATTAAGCTGGCTGTTGCAACAGTGGGCAGTTTGATAAATAAAAGGAGGTAATGAAATGCAGCTCCAGAGGGAACAGGGATCCCCATATCCTAAAGAGTTGTGCTGCCTAGTACAGTTAATATGTGCCTCGCAGATGGTTGTCTATTAAATTCACTCAGCGTTAAAAACCTCCGGCTATAAAAGATGCCTTCGTTTCTGCAGAAGATCAAAGCTCAGCTTGATTAAAGGAAAGCTACAAGGTAGTTTGGGGGGGCTGGTGGCTTTGCTTCACCTACGCAGCTGGAAATCTCAAGAGAGTTTTCCTTTGTTCCTCTGAAAACATGTCTCGGTTGAGAAACAGTCGAGGAAGGCATGGGCAGTTGGGCCATCTCTGCCAACACCATTAACGAAACCCTTGAACAGGCTTGGGATAAAATATCTGTGGGAATGCCATTCATCGTTACTGGGGGATGTCACTTTGAGTCTTCCTTGGATACCCCTTCCCCAGACTCAAACCTTGTAGGGGGAGAAATCCATTATCAAACCCTAGAAACTCAAGGTTTTCAAGCCAAGGGTCACCGAACTGTAGATGTTGGAAGGTCCAGCTTTGGGTGAAGGAAAACCAATTCAATCACCTAAAGCAGGGGTGTCAAACTCAATTTCATTGAGGGCCGCATCAGCATTGCGGTTGCCCTCAGGGGGCTGGGTGGGTGTGGCCAGGGTGGGCGTGGCCTACTGGGTGGGCGTGGCTAGAGTGCGTATGGCCTACTGGGTGAGCATGGCCAGCTCTACATCATTGGCATCAAGGGTGCCTATGGGGGCCTGGGCAGGAGTGGGACAGATCTGAGGGTCTCTGGCAGAAGGAGGGTCTCTGGGCCAGGGCCAAGGCAGCGGGGGCCGTTCCCTCACTGTTTCCAGGGTGGCTTCGCGGGCCAGATCCGGGCCCCGGGCCTTGTGTTTGACATGTCTGACCTAAAGCATATGAAGATATTGGTCACCAAAACACCTGAAGGCAGGAGAAGAAGAGCAGAATGAAGGAGAGAAGCAACCTAGAACCAAGGAGAAATTTCCTAACAGCAAAAACCATCAGTGGAATGGCTTGCCTTCAGGAGCTATGGGTGCTCCATCACCAGAGATTTATAAGAAGAGATTGGACAACCATTTGTCTGAAATTTGTATAGGGTTTCCTGCTTGAGCAGAGGGTTGGACTAGAAGCCCTCCCTTCCAACTCTGTCATTCTGTTAGTCTGTTTGTCATGCTGCAAACATTGACCTTCCCACCGGAGTGGTCCCTATTTTTGTACTTGCATTTTTTACGTGCTTTCGAACTGCTAGGTTGGCAGAAGCTGGGACGCGTAACAGGCGCTCACTCTGTTACGCGGAACTCGGGATTCGACCCGCCAAACTGCCGGCCTTCTGATCGACGAGCTCAGCGTCCTAACCCACTGAGCCACCGCGTCCCTTACTTGGAAGCTAGTCATATACAAAAAACAAACCACCCAAGAGTACTATATAAGACCAATGAGTATATTTCTAGTTACATGACTCAAAGCAACTGAACCTACAAGAGAAGGATAAGGAATATGGAGAAGGGTAATGAAAGACATAGCAATAAGAGGAAAAAAATAGGATGACACCTAACATTTTTCAGTGTCTTTCGTGTTAATCACTAAGAAGGAGGGGGAAAAAATGAGCTATGGGTATTGTATAATTGCAAGGAATTTTGAGGAATGGTTTGTGTCCAGAGAAATGCAATTAAGCCTTAATAATCCAGCAGACTGAAAGCAAAGAGGGAACAATACTATACATTGATCGAAATTCAACTTCTTTTTTTAAAAAAAAATATGTGGGGAAAGAAAAATGCCTAAATTAATCAGACACTTAATGATACTTTCAACCATTTTTCTAACAGATTGGCTTAATTACAGGAAACGGGATTGACGGAGCCGCACAAAGAGAGAAGAAACATCTTTTTCAATTTCAAGCTCATAAAAAGAAAAA